>NW_008708903.1:40957-46461 GCF_000327385.1 Lottia gigantea
TGAAAACTGTTAGAGTCAGTGATATTGAATTTAAAATCTTATATAAAAACTGTTAGAGTGAGTGATATTGAATTTAAAATCTTATATAAAAACTGTTAGAGTGAGTGATATTGAATTTAAAATCTTATATAAAAACTGTTAGAGTGAGTGATATTGAATTTAAAATCTTATATAAAAACTGTTAGAGTGAGTGATATTGAATTTAAAATCTTATATAAAAACTGTTAGAGTGAGTGATATTGAATTTAAAATCTTATATAAAAACTGTTAGAGTCAGTGATATTGTAAACTTGGAAATAAAAAAACATTTACTAAGGTTATGTATTAGTATTATTGGTAGTTGTCCTTGAAAAATTTCCCTCATTGTACACTGCTTGTTCAGTTTATCTTTATATGAATAATATAAAACTCAGTAATAAAGGTAATAAACAAGTTGACATTATAAAACTAGCTACAAATTGACAGGGTTTGAAATGAGAACTTTAAAACTAAATTTAATTTGTTTTTAACAGTTAATTCTTCACTATAACTTATACAATTTAAATTTTATATTAAATCAAGAGAGATAACTCATGGTTTATTTTGACATTTTATGAACCTTGATGTTTTACAGTCTTCACTTAATTTCATTGTTAAAATTTAGAACTGGAATAATTTTTTAATGTAGTTAATTTCATTGTTTAAAATTTACAACTAGAATGATTTTTTTTTATGCCTGTAAAATTTTCAACTAAATAAAGTGAATTTTTTTTAATGTCCTTATTTTTATTGTTAAAATTTCAAAACAGGAAAGATCTTTATAAACCTAGTGAATTGACAGTTTTAAACATGTATTGTATTATTGAGTAAAGAAATAGGTCTGGTATCTGTCAGAATATTGTTACTGTTGACAGTTTAATATTAATATTAACAATAGAAGTTTATAGATACCAGTATACCCCCTACCTTCACTATCTATTACTTTATATTGTTCACTTCGTTAAATCTCTTCTCTAGCATCTACAGTGTTAAATCTCTTCTCTAGCCTCTAGTTGATATCTAAAGACCTGCGTTGCCTTGCAGTGTACAATGAGTTAACCATTTGGAATTCCAATAATGTTTTTGGCTGTTTTTCTATTATCTAGAAACTGTTAATGAAAGGTTTAATAAACCACTATCTATGTTATTATGAGTTAACCCCAAGGATTCTTCAACAAATAACTGTATCATTTATAAACCTAATATTGTCCAGGCTAATCAAACAGACCCTAGGGAGTCTCAAAGGGTTAATGTTAAACTGAACTGTATTGTGTTTAAAGGAAAAGTCAAACAGACCCTAGGCTTCGTGCCCTGTATTTAACAGCCCCCAAAGGGTTAATGTTAACAGCCTCGTTTTAAACCCAATATTGTCCCTAATCTATGAGACCCCTTACAGTAAAACCCTGTATCATGTATAATGATATTGGATTAACCCTAACAGTGCCATGTATTATATTAAATATAATGTTTATATTAACCCTGGTAGAGAACAGATGTTTAACAGTTGGTTATCAGCAATCTTCTTTCTACCTAATTCAACTCCCTAATTTTAACTTCAGATGGGATGGAGGTTCTTTCTTTGGGCCATATTCTCAACTACAGACATCACTCTACCCCACTCTACAGACATCACTCTACCCCACCCTACAGACATCACTCTATCCCTCACTACAGACATCACTCTATCCCGCCCTACAGACATCACTCTACCCCACCCTACAGACATCACTCTACCCCACCTTACAGACATCACTCTACCCCACTCTACAGACATCACTCTACCCCACCCTACAGACATCACTCTACAGACATCACCCTACAGACATCACTCTACCCTACCCTACAGACATCACTCTACCCCACCCTACAGACATCACTCTACAGACATCACCCTACAGACATCACTCTACCCCGCCCTACAGACATCACTCTACCCCACCCTACAGACATCACTCTACAGACATCACCCTACAGACATCACTCTACCCCACCCTACAGACATCACTCTACCCCACCCTACAGACATCACTCTACCCCACTCTACAGACATCACTCTACCCCACTCTACAGACACCACCGTACAGACATCACCCCTCAGGCATCACTCTACCCCGCCCTACAAACATCACTCTACCCCACTCTACAGACATCACTCTACCCCACTCTACAGACACCACCGTACCGACATCACTCTACAGACATCACTCTACAGACATCACCCTACAGACATCACTCTACAGACATCACCCTACAGACATCACTCTACAGACATCACTCTATACCTCTCCGCCTGTATTCTTACAGAATTGTGAGGAATAATAATCAAGGCTAGTACATGTGTTTTGAGTAGATATTATTTATTTGTATTATTTACTTACTGAAAGTCATAGCTAGACACTTTCCACCAGTATTAAGTCATAGCTAGACACTTTCCACCAGTATTAAGTCATAGCTAGACACTTTCCACCAGTATTAAGTCATAGCTAGACACTTTCCACCAGTATTAAGTTATAGCTAGACACTTTCCACCAGTATTAAGAGATGATTTTCTCTGAATTTATCTAGTCTTTAATAAACAATGAAATAGAACCAGAAACTAAAAGAAATTTTAACTCTATTTTTATATTTGAGACTTTCTAGTGAAGATTGACTCATGTTATTATGACAAGTATAATTTGTCTTCTGTCCCCTGGGTCTGAGAGTTGATACCCTGGCCCTGAAGTTTCTATCAATCTTACACACTCCCCCTGTCAGTCTGACACTATTGTTAATACAGAATATCATATTCTACTGTATAAATTATCAAGTCTGGTTATAGTCAGACACCCCTCAACTTTCTATTCAACTCTTCCACACATGCATACTTTCTATTAATATGAAACTGTATATGTATGATTGGAAGAGTTCAATTGTAAAAGTAGGGTTGATTTTTTATGCCTGTCAAGTTAAATTCCACATTACATAGGAGTCCACTACTATACATTTATTTCTTCCAACTTTGCCGTACTATGGAAGAGATTTTGATTAATAGAATTGTCTAGCTTGTATGGAGGTGTATTTATTTCATTTTTTTATCCAACTGTTACATCAATTATCAATAAATTTTAACTTTTTATTTTATTTTAGAAATTATCAGGAAAAGTCTTTTATAAAGTCAAATTTTTAACATTTTTCAACTTTTGATTTATTTAACTTTGTAACTATCAGGTTGAAAAATAACATTTGTTTAAAAAGTAAGTTGTAAACTAGAAATAACTTTGTGTTATCTTTTTTACAATCAGTTACCGGTACAGTATTTATATTCTAGGAAATTTAAAATATTAAAGATTTACTGATAAATAGTTTAATACATGATTTTAAACTTATTAATAATTGAAATATGTATAAAAGACAATGAAAAATGGTAAGTTTTAGATGTAATGCCCTGCTACAGTTAGTAATATACAGTAATGAATTGATGAATATGCAAATGAACATAAAAATGATATTATTACACTTAAATTTGAATTAATGAATGAATTAATGAATGAATTAATGAATGAATATGATTTGATTCAATGACTTTATGGATGAATGGTTGAATAAATGCACAAATGAATGAATGAATTGATATTCTAGAAGCAGAGCTCAGGTATACTTGTGATTGAATAGAAAGAATGAAAGAGGGGTGAATGAATGAATGAATTAATATTCTAGAAGCAGAGCTCAGGTATACTTGTGATTGAATAGAAAGAATGAAAGAGGGGTGAATGAATGAATGAATTAATATTCTAGAAGCAGAGCTCAGGTATACTTGTGATTGAATAGAAAGAATGAAAGAGGGGTGAATGAATGAATGAATTAATATTCTAGAAGCAGAGCTCAGGTATACTTGTGATTGAATAGAAAGAATGAAAGAGGGGTGAATGAATGAATGAATTAATATTCTAGAAGCAGAGCTCAGGTATACTTGTGATTGAATAGAAAGAATGAAAGAGGGGTGAATGAATGAATGAATTGATATTCTAGAAGCAGAGCTCAGGTATACTTGTGATTGAATAGAAAGAATGAAAGAGGGGTGAATGAATGAATGAATGAAAACTTATGTTTACCAATGTAAAAAAAAAGGGAAGAAAGAGATGAGTGAATGAATGAATGAATGAATATTAGTATAAAGTTACCAGTAGAAGAAAGGTAATGAGAGATATAAATTATATTTAAAGAAAGTTAGCTATGAAGAAAGGTAATGAGAGATATAAATTATATTTAAAGAATGTAACTATGAAGAAAGGTAATGAGAGATATAAATTATATTTAAAGAAAGTTAACTATGAAGAAAGGTAGTGAGAGATATAAATTATATTTAAAGAAAGTTAACTATGAAGAAAGGTAATGAGAGATATAAATTATATTTAAAGAAAGTTAGCTATGAAGAAAGGTAATGAGAGATATAAATTATATTTAAAGAAAGTTAACTATGAAGAAAGGTAGTGAGATATATAAATTATATTTAAAGAATGTAAGCTATGAAGAAAGGTAATGAGAGATATAAATTATATTTAAAGAAAGTTAACTATGAAGAAAGGTAGTGAGAGATATAAATTATATTTAAAGAAAGTTTATATTATTATCACAGTGGCAAACTTCTTATAGAAATATTTTATTAAAAACATTAATCATATGATTCAGTGAGTTTTTAAAAAACTAAATAAAAAAACCCACTTTGTATAAAATAGATAATTGATGTTATTTCAGTTTAAAATTGAACATTGAATAAATATATTTTTGAAGATTTTGAATAAAAGATAAAATATTATAATTGTAAAATATAATTTAAGTATTTATATTATCAAGTGAAGAAGTTTGTTTTTAAAAATGACATCTAGTCCATCTTATCTCTTAGAAAGAAATTTGATTGGCTAGACTTTTAAAATATTCAAATTATGGAGTGAATAAGTTTGTTTAAAGGGATAGGTGCATCATTTTGGGGGTTGATTTGAGTCTTGAATATATGTAAACAGTCTTCAGAAGTAAATCACATAATTCCTTTAAAAATACTTCAAATTAGGAAAAGTTAGAAGATAAGAACCTAGGATATCCTAGAAACAGTGTTAGAAGATAAGAACCTAGGATATCCTAGAAACAGTGTTAGAAGATAAGAACCTGGGATATCCTAGAAACAATGTTAGAAGATAAGAACCTAGGATATCCTAGAAACAGTGTTAGAAGATAAGAACCTAGGATATCCTAGAAACAATGTTAGAAGATAAGAACCTAGGATATCCTAGAAACAATGTTAGAAGATAAGAACTTAGGATATCCTACAAACAGTGTTAGAAGATAAGAACCTAGGATATCCTAGAAACAGTGTTAGAAGATAAGAACCTAGGATATCCTAGAAACAATGTTAGAAGATAAGAACCTAGGATATCCTAGAAACAGTGTTAGAAGATAAGAACCTAGGATATCCTAGAAACAGTGTTAGAAGATAAGAACCTAGGATATCC
>NW_008708903.1:49686-51140 GCF_000327385.1 Lottia gigantea
TAAGAAGTTAACTATGAAGAAAGGTAATGAGAGATATAAATTATATTTAAAGAAAGTAAGCTATGAAGAAAGGTAGTGAGATATATAAATTATATTTAAAGAAAGTTAACTATGAAGAAAGGTAGTGAGAGATATAAATTATATTTAAAGAAAGTTGACTATGAAGAAAGGTAGTGAGATATATAAATTATATTTAAAGAAAGTTAACTATGAAGAAAGGTAATGAGAGATATAAATTATATTTAAAGAAAGTTAACTATGAAGAAAGGTAATGAGAGATATAAATTATATTTAAAGAAAGTTAACTATGAAGAAAGGTAATGAGAGATATAAATTATATTTAAAGAAAGTTAACTATGAAGAAAGGTAGTAAGAGATATAAATTATATTTAAAGAAAGTTGACTATGAAGAAAGGTAGTGAGAGATATAAATTATATTTAAAGAAAGTAAACTATGAAGAAAGGTAATGAGAGATATAAATTATATTTAAAGAAAGTTAACTATGAAGAAAGGTAATGAGAGATATAAATTATATTTAAAGAAAGTTAACTATGAAGAAAGGTAGTGAGAGATATAAATTATATTTAAAGAAAGTTAACTATGAAGAAAGGTAGTGAGATATATAAATTATATTTAAAGAAAGTTAACTATGAAGAAAGGTAGTGAGAGATATAAATTATATTTAAAGAAAGTTAGCTATGAAGAAAGGTAATGAGAGATATAAATTATATTTAAAGAAAGTTGACTATGAAGAAAGGTAGTGAGAGATATAAATTATATTTAAAGAAAGTTAACTATGAAGAAAGGTAATGAGAGATATAAATTATATTTAAAGAAAGTTTATATTATTATCACAGTGGCAAACTTCTTATAGAAATATTTTATTAAAAACATTAATCATATGATTCAGTGAGTTTTTAAAAAACTAAATAAAAAAACCCACTTTGTATAAAATAGATAATTGATGTTATTTCAGTTTAAAATTGAACATTGAATAAATATATTTTTGAAGATTTTGAATAAAAGATAAAATATTATAATTGTAAAATATAATTTAAGTATTTATATTATCAAGTGAAGAAGTTTGTTTTTAAAAATGACATCTAGTCCATCTTATCTCTTAGAAAGAAATTTGATTGGCTAGACTTTTAAAATATTCAAATTATGGAGTGAATAAGTTTGCTTGTTTAAAGGGATAGGTGCATCATTTTGGGGGTTGATTTGAGTCTTGAATATATGTAAACAGTCTTCAGAAGTAAATCACATAATTCCTTTAAAAATACTTCAAATTAGGAAAAGTTAGAAGATAAGAACCTAGGATATCCTAGAAACAGTGTTAGAAGATAAGAACCTAGGATATCCTAGAAACAGTGTTAGAAGATAAGAACCTGGGATATCCTAGAAACAATGTTAGAAGATAAGAACCTAGGATATCCTAGAAACAGTGTTAGAA
>NW_008708903.1:58057-68057 GCF_000327385.1 Lottia gigantea
CTTAGAAACAATGTTAGAAGATAAGAACCTAGGATATCCTAGAAACAGTGTTAGAAGATAAGAACCTAGGATATCCTAGAAACAGTGTTAGAAGATAAGAACCTAGGATATCCTAGAAACAGTGTTAGAAGTTAAGAACCTAAGATATCCTAGAAACAGTGTTAGAATATAAGACTCTAGGATATCCTAGAAACAGTGTTAGAAAATAAGAACCTAGGATATCCTAGAAACAGTGTTAGAAGATAAGAACCTAGGATATCCTAGAAACAGTGTCAGTAAAGAGAAACACGGAGCTGGAGATCATAATCTCTTCAAATATCTTAAATTATTTCCTATCAGTTTATCTTCTGTTTTCTCAATTAGTTTGATCACCTTGTATAATTATATTTGTTTAAGTTGTAATTTTATACATGAGTTACTGCCCATGTACTAGACTAATTACTTTCAATAATTCATCATTTACTTCCAACTTTAATTGTCTGGTTTCTTTAAAAAAAACTGTTAAATTCTTAGACCTTTTTCATTTTAAATTGAGTTGTATTGATGAAAAATAATCACTTGTAAAAGTTTTGATGTATTTCTCTTCAAACACATCAAATATCATACTAGCACTTACAACTTTTACTAGTTGTTAGAATATTATAGTACTAGGTAAACACATCAAATATCATACTAGCACTTACAACTTTTACTAGTTGTTAGAATATTATAGTACTAGGTAAACACATCAAATATCATACTAGCACTTAAAACTTTACTAGTGGTTAGAATATTATAGTACTAGGTAAACACATCAAATATCATACTAGCACTTAAAACTTTTACTAGTGGTTAGAATCCTATAGTACTAGGTAAACACATCAAATATCATACTAGCACTTACAACTTTTACTAGTGGTTAGAATATTATAGTACTAGGTAAACACATCAAATATCATACTAGCATTTAAAACTTTACTAGTGGTTAGAATATTATAGTACTAGGTAAACACATCAAATATCATACTAGCACTTACAACTTTTACTAGTGGTTAGAATATTATAGTACTAGGTAAACACATCAAATATCATACTAGCACTTAAAACTTTACTAGTGGTTAGAATATTATAGTACTAGGTAAACACATCAAATATCATACTAGCACTTACAACTTTTACTAGTGGTTAGAATATTATAGTACTAGTAAACACATCAAATATCATACTAGCATTTAAAACTTTACTAGTGGTTAGAATATTATAGTACTAGGTAAACATTAGATTTATGTTCAATGAGAGAGATCAACTTTTAGTCTGTTTGGTTCTGGTAGTGATCAAGGTAATAAGTTACTATTCAATAAAAGGCACTGGCACAGGATTCTGGGATTCTGGTAGTGTTAAAGAATTGTTTATTTAGATTAGTTTGAAATTGTAAAAATGAGTCTATGTTGATGTTTTGAATTATTAAGTTTTGAGTTATTAATAACTATCTGATAATAATATAGAAATATATATTGATAGAATGATGAAAATATCAAGTTTAAATATTCTAAAAAACAAATCAATGCCAAGGAATTCTGAAAGAGTAAAAGAAAGGTATTTTAGAGAATATAAAATGTGCAGTGTATTAGCTAACTGTAAACATTTCACCACCATTCTACATTAAGATATGATGATGATATTTTGTCTAAAGTTCAATTTATAGTCGGCCATCTTTGATACGTTCAATCTGTAATAATAAATAATAAAATTCACGTCTGATCTCAGTTCAAACGAGAAATAAAAATCTCAGGGTGGAGGCAGATCATCTTTCATTACTTTGTCTTCAGATTTTATACTTTTTTTTTTCATTGAAATTAAAGATGTCTGGGTTTTTGTCTTTTGTCAGGTTTTTATAAAGTTCAATGTCTAACTTGGTAACAGTTTTTTCACCGGCGTTGCTTGGGAATGAAGAGTTTTGAGATTTCCCTAACGTTGTCTGTGATTTCTGTAATTCCAGAAGAACTATAACTTTTAGTCTTGAATGTGTCTTGAATTTCAGCTTTTCTTTCCTCCATTTCTAATTTCCAAACCAACATTCTTGATTTGTACAAGCAAGTCGATTCCGTTAATTAAAATCTTGTCCAAAGACCAAAATATGACAAAATCAAGAGTAAAAGTTTTATAGTAGTGGACTCCTCTAAAGAAAAGTACCATCAGGTGTTTTGAAAAGAGTAAGCATGGTTTGTTTCGCACTAGAAACTATTGTTTTAGCAGCCATTTTGTGAGAGCAAGAAATATATATATAGCACTTAATTTAATGTTATTGACTAACCTGATATAAATTAAACAGTTTTAAAATCACTACTTGACACTGACTCTGTTTTATAACGCCTGTATATTTCCTACTCTATAAAGTTTGAATAATGAAAAATTAGAAATAATATGTAATATAACTGAATATAATTCTAGTCATTAAACGGAAAGTTTATGTTAAAATATAGTTTTAATTTGTCATCAGTCTAACCTATACTGGTTATCACTGTCTTGTCTAACCTATACTGGTTATCACTGTCTTGTCTAACCTATACTGGTTATCACTGTCTTGTCTAACCTATACTGGTTATCACTGTTTTGTCTAACCTATACTGGTTATCACTGTTTTGTCTAACCTATACTGGTTATCACTGTTTTGTCTAACCTATACTGGTTATCACTGTTTTGTCTAACCTATACTGGTTATCACTGTCTTGTCTAACCTATACTGTTATCACTGTTTTGTCTAACCTATACTGGGTATCACTGTCTTGTCTAACCTATACTGGGTATCACTGTCTGTAAATTGAAGTTTCTATGTATATTTAGTATGTAAACAGCAAGTTAAATTGATTTTAAAGTCTAATGTTAAACGGAAAGTTTGTGTTAAAATGTAACTGAAATTATGTCTGTATTTTGTAAATTACAAATGTTTTATTTCTAACCTAGACCACTGTCTTTAAGATGAGATTATATCAGTAAGTTATTTCTAACCTAGACCACTGTCTTTAAGATGAGATTATATCTGTGAGTTATTTCTAACCTATACCACTGTCTTTAAGATGAGATTATATCTGTAAGTTATTTCTAACCTAGACCACTGTCTTTAAGATGAAATTATATCTGTAAGTTATTTCTAACCTATACCACTGTCTTTAAGATGAGATTATATCTGTAAGTTATTTCTAACCTAGATCACTGTCTTTAAGATGAAATTATATTTGTAAGTTATTTCTAACCTAGACCACTGTCTTTAAGATGAAATTATATCTGTAAGTTATTTATAACCTAGACCACTGTCTTTAAGATGAAATTATATCTGTAAGTTATTTATAACCTAGACCACTGTCTTTAAGATGAAATTATATCTGTAAGTTATTTCTAACCTAGACCACTGTCTTTAAGATGAAATTATATCTGTAAGTTATTTCTAACCTAGACCACTGTCTTTAAGATGAAATTATATCTGTAAGTTATTTCTAACCTAGACCACTGTCTTTAAGATGAAATTATATCTGTAAGTTATTTCTAACCTAGACCACTGTCTTTAAGATGAAATTATATCTGTAAGTTATTTCTAACCTATACCACTGTCTTTAAGATGAAATTATATCTGTGAGTTATTTCTAACCTAAACCACTGTCTTTAAGATGAAATTATATCTGTAAGTTATTTCTAACCTAGATCACTGTCTTTAAGATGAAATTATATCTGTGAGTTATTTCTAACCTAGACCACTGTCTTTAAGATGAGATTATATCTGTAAGTTATTTCTAACCTAGACCACTGTCTTTAAGATGAGATTATATCTGTAAGTTATTTCTAACCTAGATCACTGTCTTTAAGATGAGATTATATCTGTAAGTTATTTCTAACCTAGACCACTGTCTTTAAGATGAGATTATATCTGTAAGTTATTTCTAACCTAGACCACTGTCTTTAAGATGAAATTATATCTGTAAGTTATTTCTAACCTAGACCACTGTCTTTAAGATGAAATTATATCTGTAAGTTATTTCTAACCTAGACCACTGTCTTTAAGATGAAATTATATCTGTAAGTTATTTATAACCTAGACCACTGTCTTTAAGATGAAATTATATCTGTAAGTTATTTATAACCTAGACCACTGTCTTTAAGATGAAATTATATCTGTAAGTTATTTCTAACCTAGACCACTGTCTTTAAGATGAAATTATATCTGTAAGTTATTTCTAACCTAGACCACTGTCTTTAAGATGAAATTATATCTGTAAGTTATTTCTAACCTAGACCACTGTCTTTAAGATGAAATTATATCTGTAAGTTATTTATAACCTAGACCACTGTCTTTAAGATGAAATTATATCTGTAAGTTATTTCTAACCTAGACCACTGTCTTTAAGATGAAATTATATCTGTAAGTTATTTATAACCTAGACCACTGTCTTTAAGATGAAATTTGTGTAGCTGTAATTATTGTTGTCTGTATTTTGTACTAAACTACGAAATGTCTGTAGAAATTTAAATAATTGGTCAATAATTCTTACGACTACTTCACCTCATTTCAAGTAGACTTTCAAAACCTCCTTGATTGAAAACTTTATCGATTTCATTTCACTGGTTTTTTCCTGGATTAGACATCAACATACTTTTATCATAGATAAACCAGATTTTTAAATTGAACTTTATTTTTTCTCTTCTTCCATGTTTTTTCTGTATTTTCTGTCAACTCAGACGTTTTTAATGGCCTCTTCGTCGTAATATCTGACAAAGTCTATAAAAATCTTGACGTGGGTTTGCTCAGATTAAAACGTTTTGTTCGTTAAAAAGATTCTATTGATGTCGTTGAAGTGTAAAATTTGAGTTTTGAGACGACATGAATTAATAAAAAATGAAAATTGGGAAGCGGAAGAAATCTTGTGAAAGACCAGACTGTCAATCAATCAATCTTTTTAGTTTTTACGTTTTTGCGTCTGGTTGATATTGATTTCTGATTACACTTCTTCACAATTTCATAAAAAATTGCATTTATTTATTTCTGGTGATTTTATTAAATTAATTTACCAGTAAAAATATTGATCACTGTCTGGTAGTTTCATACAAAAACAAGACCTTTTTCTGAAATCTATAGAAATTCTTTTCGTTTTGTTGAAGAAATATTATCAATGTTTATTATGGTATTATTAGAATATATTAAACTAAATGTTTCTTCTGCTTTCTTATCTGCTGTTTCCAACTTCATAACCTCCATCATAGAACTATAATATAACAGTTGTGTATTCTCTATCAGGTGTAAAACATAAAGTTTTCAGTTCACTGTCTGGTCTGTTTATCATAATCAATATAACTTTATAATATTTAATATATTTTATTATTTTAGAGAAAGCTGTGACAAAGTTACAGTTAGATAATATGGATATTACCAGAAGACATTTATCTTTCACTAATGAACAGGTCAGTTATTTCCCTTTATTTCTCCTGTTTCCCGAACTCTCCTCTTTTTATCTTACTTAATTCTTTTCTTACACGTCATTACTCATTAACTTGGGCACAAAAATGAACTTATGAAATAGTTTTATACGAATTGTATCTAACCTTTTTTTTCAAGGCTGACAATGAAACGATAATGACCAGCTTCAAAAATCTCAAAAAAATTTTGCAAGTGAAAGATCTGACTGAATATTGTCAATGTATTGTGAATTTTACAGCCAAATGAAATGTTTTTGTGAATTAGGGACACTGTTAGCATTTGATGACGTCATTAATCACAAAATATGCTTATATCATATTATTAGGCCCTTCGCAATTAGTGACATCAACAAACTCTTAGCTTTTAGTAGAATTACAGGAACCACAGATGTCTGAATGAAAATTAGAATGTTGAATATTAATGCTATCAGTGTCCCGGATACACAAACAAACCTCTGACAATCCCTTTAAATAAAACAGCCGTGTATTGGAATGATAATAAATATTGAAAATAATTATAAAATTTCTACCAGTTCTAATATTGTCACGTAAACAGAAAAATTCACAGCTGTATGCATCATTAATAATATTTAAAATCTCATCAACCAATCATTCTACATTTTACTGTCGGCCATATTGTTTTTACGTTATTTTTTCTATCAGGTCATAAATATTTTTAAAGTATCTTCTGATGACTTTAACAGTGGCTCCCCCACATTGAATCCATATAAACTTTTAAAAAAAATATCTCATGTTATATCTCGTTAGAGCAATGCTAAATTTATAAAAATTATGTCATTTTCTTTGATTTTTTTCCTAAAAGAATTTCTCTTTCAAGAATTTTGGCAATTGTAGAAATTAATAATAGTGTTCACAGTTCACTGTTATATATAGAAAAGATATATATAGAAATAGTCAGTAAAATTAATAATAGTGTTCACAGTTCACTGTTATATATAGAACAGACATATATAGAAATAGTCAGTAAAATTAATAATAGTGTTCACAGTTCACTGTTATATATAGAAAAGATATATATAGAAATAGTCAGTAAAATTAATAAAAGTGTTCACAGTTCACTGTTATATATAGAACAGACATATATAGAAATAGTCAGTAATATTAATAATAGTGTTCACAGTTCACTGTTATATATAGAACAGACATATATAGAAATAGTCAGTAAAATTAATAATAGTGTTCACAGTTCACTGTTATATATAGAAAAGATATATATAGAAATAGTCAGTAAAATTAATAATAGTGTTCACAGTTCACTGTTATATATAGAACAGACATATATAGAAATAGTCAGTAAAATTAATAATAGTGTTCACAGTTCACTGTTATATATAGAAAAGATATATATAGAAATAGTCAGTAAAATTAATAATAGTGTTTACAGTTCACTGTTATATATAGAACAGATATATATATAGAAATAGTCAGTAAAATTAATAATAGTGTTCACAGTTCACTGTTATGTATAGAACAGACATATATAGAAATAGTCAGTAAAATTAATAATAGTGTTCACAGTTCACTGTTATATATAGAAAAGATATATATAGAAATAGTCAGTAAAATTAATAATAGTGTTTACAGTTCACTGTTATATATAGAACAGATATATATAGAAATAGTCAGTAAAATTAATAATAGTGTTCACAGTTCACTGTTATGTATAGAACAGACATATATAGAAATAGTCAGTAAAATTAATAATAGTGTTCACAGTTCACTGTTATATATAGAAAAGATATATATAGAAATAGTCAGTAAAATTCCTAGTTTGAAGTATCTTTAAAGGAATTATATTAAAGACCCAGAATGGTGCACCTATCCCTTTAGAAAGAAATAATTGATAAATTATTGTTTTGGGGAATTTTTAAAATATATATTTTCTAGTTGAATTATACACAATATTTTAAAGTTAATGTCAAAAAGCAAGATCTTTTTGAAAAAATGAAAGCAATCATGAGACTTGTCTTCAATGGGTTTGAATCTTATAAGAATATCACCAAAATTTGACTGATAAATGAGCCAACCTAGAGGGTGAAATTACAATTGGGAAATGTTCTGATTGGACAACTGCTAATGCTACTGTCCTGGCAAAATTTCCCTCATTGTACACTGCACATGGCCTATTTTTCACAACATGAGGAATTTTTTATTACATTTAACTTAAATAACTCTACATTTATCAAACATTTTAAAATATTTTAAACAATTTTCAAATTTAAAATATTTTTTATCTGTGAAATAGAATCTTGGTTTGTGGAATTTATTTTGAAATGTCAAACACTATATGGGGGGTAGTCCGAGAGTGTGGGAATCTAATTCAAATCAGAATTTTTCACTGCCAGTGTACAATATTCTAGTCTCTTGGATTTAACTCAAAAATTTCACATTTAGCTTGTTAATTTTGTACGTATATAAGGTTTGTTTCTGAACCAATTTAAAAAATCTAAAACATGGCAATTTGAGAGTTGAAATGGAAGTGATTTTAATAATTTAATGTTGTTAGTTATTGCTAGTAATATTGATTTCAAACTATCTGGAGAGAAATTCTGTGTTTTATAAGAAAACTGTTCATTGATGAGTTATTAATTTTTAAACTACCGGTACAAATGATGTATTTTGGTTGTTGCTATAGATTAGAGAAAAGTTTTAGGAAAATACCATATTCATGTATTCTTACTGTTTGACGAACTAACAGAATAATTTAAAAAGTTATGAAGACAGAATTTGAAATATTTCTAGCTGTGTCTAGTAGCATACATGTGTAATCTACCGATGTTGTCGGGTTTCTACTGCTTTTGCATGTTGTCTACCGCTCTACCGCCGGGATACCCGATTCTACCGATTTTTGTTTTTTTTCCTGATCCAATACGGGACCTACTGTTTTCAATGTTCAAATTCTCTACCATAAATCAACAAAATATCTATCATCACTTGTATCTTAATTGCCGGTAACACGCGTTAATCTCATCACGTAATAATATTATCATTGTCTGATTAATTAATCCCCCAATTAAGATGGTAATTTGATCTATTTTAGCCCGATAATGTGTATTTTAAGCCCACATGACACACTTTTTATAACAACATCCGGTAGATTCTACTTTCGCTTTTATAATAAATTTTACGGTAGCCCTACTTTTACTAAAAAACGAAATCTTGAAGTCTTCTCAGTATTTTATACCGTCAGTGTCAATCTATAATAGACCTATATAATATAGACGTCGTTTCAGAATTATTTTTCATTATCGGTAGATTATCATACGCGACTGGATGTCTAATTCTTACGTAAACTCAAACTTCGAGCCTGTAAACATTCATTTGATTGCATAACGGGCTTCCTTATTACAAGTCTTTCCATTCTGAAGAACGTCAAAATGGAAGCGGTTAATTCAGTTCAATACTTCGTGAGAGTGTTGCAGGAAAAGTATTTAATGATCGGACTGGAGATATTTAAGATGTCATGAATTACACCTTTGGAAAAAGTAACATTGCCAGTACATATTATTTACTAAATATTGCTTTCAGAACATACTGATTTTAATATGGTATGACATGTAGGCCTACTGGTACCATTTAATTTAGAGGGCTGGGATCAGGCTTGCTTTCTTGTTTTCATTTCACCTTGACATTATTTTTGATTCAATCAATACTGAAGAATGATAATATCAAATTTTTTTTGGGCCCCTAAATTTGAAATATCAGGCACTATTTCTAGAATTATCCATAATTATAGATTGTTAATTTTAACTGTGTCATGTAGGCCTATGATCAATTTAATTAATTTACAAGGCTTAAAGCCTATTTGAAAAAAAAAAAGAAAAAATCAATCAATTTGGAGTTTCAAATCATGAATTCACGCGCTTTGGAAAAATCTCCCGACTTTTCACCCAATCTCCAGATTTTTCAAGGCAAATCTCCAGATTTTTTTTCCTGACCTGTACACATGTATGTCTAGTAGAAGAAGAAGAACATGTGTAAAATATATTAAAACTGTAAAAATATAAAAACTGTCAACATGGTGACCAAGAAACTTAACAAACTATCTGGGTGATCTATAATAGTTCATCTTGTATTATCATTGCTGTAGGATTGTGGTGCATCAACACTGTCTTGCAATGTGTCGTAACAGAAATTGAAAAACAAACAAAAAATTATTTACCAGTAGGTTTAACTAATAAATTGTTTCATCTAAAAGAAAACATTTTATTGTGGAAAAATTAAAAATGAATTAAAATAAAGAGTTTGTAGTCTTACTTTTCTGTACCTTCTTTGTCATTAACCTACTCTTTTTCTATTTTCAACTGTGGAGGGATCTTTAACGTGTACAGCCTGTAACATAGGGTCTGAGTTTAATCTTCATCCGTTCTTAAACAACGTATTTTAAACAGTTTTAGAGAATTGAATTTTATTTTATTATTTCAGGAAACATCGACGGAGCCGTTTGATGATGATACAGTTATAATGTATAATAGGGTACCCAAGACAGGAAGTACCTCTTTCGCTGATTGTCTTATGATCTTTGTGTCCAGAA
>NW_008708903.1:68107-77145 GCF_000327385.1 Lottia gigantea
TTGACATTGTTAAGATGAAGTTTGTAATAGCTTGACATTGTGAAGATGAAGTTTGCAATAGCTTGACATTGTAAAGATGAAGTTTGTAATAGCTTGACATTGTGAAGATGAACTTTGTAATAGTTTGACATTGTGAAGATGAAGTTTGTAATAGCTTGACATTGTGAAAATGAAGTTTGTAATATCTTGAAATTGTGAAGATGAAGTTTGTAATAACTTGACATTGTGAAGATGAAGTTTGTAATAACTTGGCACTGTGAAGATGAAGTTTGTAATAGCTTGACATTGTGAAGATGAAGTTTGCAATAGCTTGACATTGTTAAGATGAAGTTTGTAATAGCTTGACATTGTGAAGATGAAGTTTGTAATAGCTTGACATTGTGAAGATGAAGTTTGTGATAGCTTGACATTGTTAAGATGAAGTTTGTAATAGCTTGACATTGTAAAGATGAAGTTTGTAATAGCTTGACATTGTGAAGATGAAGTTTGTAATAGCTTGACATTGTGAAGATGAAGTTTGTAATAGCTTGACATTGTGAAGACGAAGTTTGTAATAGCTTGACATTGTTAAGATGAAGTTTGTAATAGCTTGACATTGTGAAGATGAAGTTTGTAATAGCTTGACATTGTTAAGATGAAGTTTCAATATGATTCTGATCTTGATCAATATTGACATTTGCTTACAATATTTCTAGAAGTGCAGAAAATGTTGAAATTTATTTGGTTTCAGTTTGGCAGATGCAGGTTTTTGCCTGTCAAAGGTGTAGTTATATTTGGAACTTGTTGAATTGTAGATGTAAAGGGCAGAGTTTGATATCTTGTTGTTAGAAATTTGATATGAAATAGAAAGGGCAGAGTTTGATTTCACATTTTAGTTTTCTTTTGACATCAATAACAGTTTATACAGTATTCCATGTCTAATACAAGTCCTCTTCTTGTGACCTTGGCCAGTGCCTCTATAGGTGAGTATCTTCTATAATACATAATACTTGTTACCCTGGCCAGTGCCTCTATAGGAGAGTATCTTTTTTAACGCCTAATACTTGTGACCTTGGCCAGTGCTTCTATAGGAGAGTGTCTTCTATCTATAATACCCAAATGTCTTTTCAACTAAAGTCATACCATACTAATGACTAACTAATTTTCACATAATTAATAGACTTATCTATTGCTCTGTGACCTAGGCCAGTGCTTTCACTCGTCTCAATACACCCTAACACCCATAACAACATCAGGGATAGTGTCTTTTCTACGCCATATTTCCTTCTGTTTCTGTTAAACTAAGTTATCACTGGTGCCTTGCCATATTTCCTTCTGTTTCTGTTAAACTAAGTTATCACTGGTGCCTCGCCATATTTCCTTCTATTTCTGTTAAACTAAGTTATCACTGGTGCCTCGCCATATTTCCTTCTGTTTCTGTTAAACTAAGTTATCACTGGTGCCTCGCCATATTTCCTTCTGTTTCTGTTAAACTAAGTTATCACTGGTGCCTGGTATTTATTAGTTGTTGTATTGTGCTATAAGGTTGGTGCCCTGTTTTATTTTTCAATGCGTATTAAAACTGATACAATGGAAATTAGATTAGTATTTTATTAGTTATGTTAATTTATACCTTGTCTTATCTTCTTAACAATTTATTCTCAACAATACACAGCCTTGTTTTATATCACACCTTTAATTTCTATTTTATTGTCTTTGTTTAATTTCCCTGCAATCTTTATTCTAACCTTAGTTTTTATCTCACTTTAACTCGATACCTTCATAGTTCTACATTATCTCTCTTTCTAGTCTTCTAAATACTCTGTTTTATTTTACTCTTAGTTTGATATCTTCATAGTCTTTCTACATTATCTCTCTTTCTAGTCTTCTAAATACTCTGTTTTATTTTACTCTTAGTTAGATATCTTCATAGTTCTACATTATCTCTCTTTCTAGTCTTCTAAATACTCTGTTTTATTTTACTCTTAGTTTGATACCTTCCTAGTCTTTCTACATTATCTCTCTTTCTAGTCTTCTAAATACTCTGTTTTATTTTACTCTTAGTTAGATATCTTCATAGTTTTCTACATTATCTCTCTTTCTAGTCTTCTAAATACTCTGTTTTATTTTACTCTTAGGTTGATATCTTCATAGTTCTACATTATCTCTCTTTCTAGTCTTCTAAATACTCTGTTTTATTTTACTCTTAGTTAGATACCTTCCTAGTCTTTCTACATTATCTCTCTTTCTAGTCTTCTAAATACTCTGTTTTATTTTACTCTTAGTTAGATACCTTGTTTATTGTTTATTGTTTATTGTCTATAGTTTATTATTTATAAATGAAATTTGAAGTCTATGTGTGAAGTAACCATGCTTCAGAAATTGAAAGTTAAAACTGAAAGACTAACTAGAATATGTACTATTTATAATAGATATGAATGTGGTTTTAACAAACTTGTAAATGATATAACATGTTTTAACCTGTAACCTCTAAAATAAAACATATTTATTAATCTAGATAAAACACTAGAGAAAATAATATAATTTATAATTCATCATATAAAATAATCTATTGTTATGTATCTTCACACTCTCTTACCTGTCCTCTACCTGACATTTAACACCTTGGTGGAGATAGATACAGGTTGGTGTGTGCTATATCTAACTTTTTAGGCCTTACATAGAATGAGTTTAAATTTACATGAAGGTTGTTAATGTAGGATTTGATTGGATTGTTGGTTTGCGAATACAGCCAATCAGAGGCCTTAAAAGAAAGTCTTTAAACAATAAGCAATGACATTTACAGCCTGTCTGTCGAGGTCTTTGATTGGCGGGAGTACAATCCAATCAAATCGCTGCATTTAATGATACAAGAAAGGTGGCTTTATCAGCCAAGGTATAAGACGAAGTTCATAATACCTTGACATTGTGAAGATACAAGAAAGGTGGCTATATCAGCCAAGGTATAAGACAAAGTTCATAATACATTGACATTGTGAAGATACAAGAAAGGTGGCTATTTCAGTCAAGGTATAAGATGAAGTTGGTAGGTGATAAATATAATATTATTAACCTCATTTTTTTCATGGTGAATTTTTGTTTTATTCCCCTATTTTCATTGATTATATGGGGCATGTAGTCATAGAATATTCAAGTTTTACCTCTGATATACTAATAAATAAACCAAGTACTAACCATCTGAAGTGGTATCAGGTATCTAGAAGAGTCAGTCTACCCTGTCTTGTTAAGAATATAATTTGTGTGTATTTCTATGTATAGTATAAGTATAATGTATTTGATAGACTGTAGTAAGATTATAATGATATTACTGTACTGTATATCTATAGGTGGATGTTATAAACAGATCTACGTTAAGTACTGAGTGTTTACTATTACTAGTACCTCCCTCGTATCATCAGGATATTTAGATAGTTAACACCTGCTATCAATTGCTTTCAAGATGCGTTACTGAAATACTAGTAAACAACTGAAATAATAGTAAACAACTGAAATACTAGTAAACAACTGAAATACTAGTAAACAACTGAAATAATAGTAAACAACTGAAATACTAGTAAACAACTGAAATACTAGTAAACAACTGAAATACTAGTAAACAACTGAAATACTAGTAAACAACTGAAATACTAGTAAACACCAGCCAAGAATGATTTTAAAGTAGGGCTAGGTACAGCTATTGAAATACTAGTAAACACTAGACAAGAATGATTTTAAAGTAGGGCTAGGTACAGCTATTGAAATACTAGTAAACACTAGACAAGAATGATTTTAAAGTAGGGCAAGGTACAGCTATTGAAATACTAGTAAACACCAGACAAGAATGATTTTAAAGTAGGGCTAGGTACAGCTATTGAAATACTAGTAAACACTAGACAAGAATGATTTTAAAGTAGGGCTAGGTACAGCTATTGAAATACTAGTAAACACCAGACAAGAATGGTTTTAAAGTAGGGCTAGGTACAGCTATTGAAATACTAGTAAACACTAGACAAGAATGATTTTAAAGTAGGGCTAGGTACAGCTATTGAAATACTAGTAAACACTAGACAAGAATGATTTTAAAGTAGGGCTAGGTACAGCTATTGAAATACTAGTAAACACCAGACAAGAATGATTTTAAAGTAGGGCTAGGTACAGCTATTGAAATACTAGTAAACACCAGACAAGAATGGTTTTAAAGTAGGGCTAGGTACAGCTGTTGAAATACTAGTAAACACTAGACAAGAATGATTTTAAAGTAGGGCTAGGTACAGCTATTGAAATACTAGTAAACACCAGACAAGAATGATTTTAAAGTAGGGCTAGGTACAGCTATTGAAATACTAGTAAACACTAGACAAGAATGATTTTAAAGTAGGGCTAGGTACAGCTATTGAAATACTAGTAAACACTAGACAAGAATGATTTTAAAGTAGGGCTAGGTACAGCTATTGAAATACTAGTAAACACCAGACAAGAATGATTTTAAAGTAGGGCTAGGTACAGCTATTGAAATACTAGTAAACACCAGACAAGAATGGTTTTAAAGTAGGGCTAGGTACAGCTGTTGAAATACTAGTAAACACTAGACAAGAATGATTTTAAAGTAGGGCTAGGTACAGCTATTGAAATACTAGTAAACACCAGACAAGAATGATTTTAAAGTAGGGCTAGGTACAGCTATTGAAATACTAGTAAACACTAGACAAGAATGATTTTAAAGTAGGGCTAGGTACAGCTATTGAAATACTAGTAAACACCAGACAAGAATGATTTTAAAGTAGGGCTAGGTACAGCTATTGAAATACTAGTAAACACCAGACAAGAATGATTTTAAAGTAGGGCTAGGTACAGCTATTGAAATACTAGTAAACACTAGACAAGAATGATCTTAAAGTAGGGCTAGGTACAGCTATTGAAATGATCTTCCTATGATTTTATAATTTGGTTTATTGATTATCAAGTTTCATAATTGATCAAATGTTGATGTTATATTTTCTTCACTGTACCCAGCTTAACATCATTCATCCATTGATTCAGCACATAAATTACCCTGTGTTATTATTATTATTCTGAAATAGGTACACACTGTCAGTTTAATACAAGAATATAATAAATTAGAACATGTATTTTATTATATATAACTAATATAATTGTTAATTTTATGATACTAGAACATGACAGTTATCTACCTTGCCTCGTTAAAAACTAACTTTATTATATAAAATTTGGGTTGATTCCATGAAATATATTTAGATGTAATGAAGGTAGAGATCAAGCTGTGTTTGTGAAATGTTTATATTTTGGTAATGTTTAATCTAAGAGAAACAGTTATTTCCACTGTGCCAACATATTTCTTTTATTTACAAATTACATATACAGATAGTACAGTAATAGTTGTTTAAATTTTTAATGTTTTAGATTGTAAACATCAGAGATTATACTGGCAAATAATAATGTTTATTTCAGAGAGTCCACGTAGCTAATAATGTTTATTTGGTATTTAGTCTTGTCAATTCAGTATCTCTTTCAGAGAGTCTACATAGCTAATAATGTTTATTTGGTATTTAGTCTTGTCAATTCAGTATCTCTTTCAGAGAGTCTACATAGTTAATAATGTTTATTTGGTATTTAGTCTTGTCAATTCAGTATCTCTTTCAGAGAGTCCACGTAGCTAATAATGTTTATTTGGTATTTAGGTTAGAGAGTCCACATAGCTAATAATGTTTATTTGGTATTTAGGTTTATCAATTCAGTATCTCTTTCAGAGAGTCCACGTAGCTAATAATGTTTATTTGGTATTTAGGTTAGAGAGTCCACATAGCTAATAATGTTTCTTTGATATTTAATCTTGTCAATTCAGTATCCCTTTCAGAGAGTCCACATAGTTAATAATGATATATATTTGGTATAATATATTAGTTGGGTTTGTTGTCTAGGCATTAGTTTTCTAAGTTGTGAACTGTATCCCTGACACTGATAGAATCAATTTACACCATTCTAATTTTCCAATTCAAATAGATCTGTTTAGTGATGTTATCAATGGTGTAAATTGATCAGTGTTCCTGATATAGAAAATTGAGAAAACCTCTTTACAATCCCTTTAATACTGAGCTTTAAGAAGTTATATTATATTCTGTATTTTTGATAAATTTTGCTAATAGTTGATATTTCAGAGAGTCCACATATCTATAGATGATGTTTTATTTTTATATTTTAGATGAGATTTGCTATAAATATAACAACCTGGACAGAGAAAACACCAGCGTTATATCACGGTCATCTGGCCTTTCTAGATTTTACCAGGTAAGTCAACTAACTTCTCTACTTCTTTATTAGTTGATAATAACAAATCACAAGACAATGTTATAGAATATAATAAACACTCCTTACTTCAAAATGTGTTGTACCAGCCTTAGATAATAACATGGGAGCGGTGGCTCAGTGAGTTAGACGCTTGCTTGCTAACCTAAAGGCCCAGGGTTTAATCCCAGCATAGGTCAAGATAATACCTTTTTTCAACACGATTTTCCAATATCAGTGATGTAGGTAAGAGGGGCTGACATAGTCGTTCACATGAGAAAATAAACCAAGACACAATTATTTTACATATTGATTGAAATAGTATTATCTAGTGACTGTATGATTGATTACTTTCTTCTATTACTTCACTGAATCTACCCAGTAGATCCAAATCTTATTCTTATTGTTGAAAATCAATTTTAACAAGAACATATTTTATAATCATGTTTTTATCACAAACTAGAAATTTTCAGCATTTTACACAAATTAGAATGTTTTTATCACAAACTGTTTATTACTAAAGAAATATTGTTGATAAAAATTGTGTTTTTTCTTTG
This sequence comes from Lottia gigantea, assembly GCF_000327385.1. NCBI lineage: Eukaryota > Metazoa > Mollusca > Gastropoda > Lottiidae > Lottia > Lottia gigantea. Next base: position 74,947 of record NW_008708903.1, read on the forward strand.
GATTAGCTCTTCTACTTGTCAGAGTTTCATGTTGTTTTAATTCAGATAGTATCAAAAAAAAAAATATTTTCAAGTATTTCCATGTTTTCCTGTGGTTTATCAAGATTAAACTCCAAATAACACGTGCCAGTTGAGTGTCTGTAATCATATAAAATATAGAAAATCTTGTTTTGAAAAGAGGAAATGTAAATATTTATTTCCCTGGTCTACAATCTGCCCCTGGGCTGGAATCTACAGGTTTTACTGTCAGTAACTTGTACTAGTTTGAGGTCACAGTGTCAAGTGTCGAACATGTGCTCAGTTTTCTCTAAGGTTCGTACCCAAATATTGGAAAGTCAACCCCTGATTTCCTTAGAATCATTTTGAAAATAGTAAACACTAAATGTATGCTAATTTAAGAACTTATAAATTTTCTGCTAACTTTCAAAATATTAAATTGTAACTTCAAATATCAAAATATTAAATTGTAACTTCAAATATCAAAGCTGTTTCAGTTTTGTATTATTGGAATAAGTTTTATTTGCCAGTGGACTTGTATTAATCAGCTCTGTTGCTAGGAATGAATTGGTGCTGGGGCTCAGATTTTGTACTTTGTAATTTGAAGAATTAAAGACCCAAAGAACTCATTTCTGACAATTTGAGGTGTCAAAAACATATCAAAATCTATATCATTTTGATTTTATACAAAGATACTGTCAATAATCAATCTCTCTTGAACTGAAGAAGGTTTAGCTGGGGTTTAGTTCTCACTTGCTGGGACCCAACCCCCACGGACCCCACCCTAACAACAGGGCTGGTATTAATGGATTCCTAAGTTTTTAACAAGTAATTTTTTGAAGTGAAGATATATCATTAAAAAAATCAATTAGTTAGATAGAGATGTAACAGAATCCAGTATTTTTTAGTTTTTGTTGTATACTCTTGTAATAATCTCAAATTAAATGAAGGGATGTGGAGGTCAGCATCTACAGCACTATTTAGTCTAACATCTGTTATTATACAGGTTTCTATGATAATATCTTACAGGCTCAGTAAAAGAGTAAAATATGAATAATATATTTATTATCTACCAGTAGATAGAGGTAGAGTCAAATTAATGGTTTTATAATTTATTTTGATTAAACAGATGTTTAAACTATTCTTTCTACCTCCCACAGACTTATCTTAACTCATAGATTCATCTTAATACTATACTCATCTTATACCTTGACTATAATAATCACATTTCTAATATCACACTCTTCATAATGTCAAGCTATTACTAACTTCATACTTATACCTTGACTGTAATAGCCACTTCATCACAATTTCAAGCTATTACAAACTGTGTCTTATACCTTGACTACAATAGCCACTTTCTAGTATTATGAAATGTAGCATTTTGATTGATTGTGTGCCAGCGAATGCAGCCAATCAGAGACCTTGACACAAAGACTGTGAGTAATATCTACATAAATAATCTTTTTGATCAAACTGAATTTGTTTTAAAAGGGTAAATTAAAAACTGAGTGTACTAATCGTTAAGTAAGCAACTTAAACTAGTGTTGATGTTGGGTCTCATAAAGACTGGATGGGTTTTAGATAAATTTTGACCTATAGAAGAATCATAATGTTTCTGTAATTTAAGGGTATCTGTATTGATAATTATTATATTTCACCACCTAGAAATGGTGTTAAAACAGATGTAAAATACAGACAGACATGCTGTTAGATTAATGTTGTTTATTGTAATTTGACATGTAGGTTGAGTTGTAATTGATGAGGGAAGATTAAAATAATAGAAATGTTTAAGTTATTAATGTAGTTTTTGTCAGCATCTTGCTTCCTATTAAACTCACATTGTTTGGTGCAGAATTGGATGTTTTAATTAATTTTTGAACAGGTTATGATGAATTTTTTTATTTCAATTAACATCAGAATAAAATTATTATAACGACAACGTATGGATCAAACTCAATCCTGAGATTCTTGAATTGATAGGATTTCATCTTGTACCATAATATTACTTCACAGAAGGAATGACAGAAGGAAGAAATGACAAAAGGAATGAATGACAGAAGGAATGAATGATAGAAGAAAGGAATGACAGAAGGAATGGACAGAAGGAACAGTAGGACTGACAGAAGGAACAGTAGGACTGACAGAAGGAACAGTAGGACTGACAGAAGGAACAGTAGGACTGACAGAAGGAATGACAGC
>NW_008708903.1:77322-78940 GCF_000327385.1 Lottia gigantea
AATGACAGAAAGATCAGTAGGAATGACAGAAGGAATGACAGAAGGAACAGGAGGAATGACAGAAGGAACAGAAGGAATGACAGAAGAAACAGAAGGAATGACAGAAAGATCAGTAGGAATGACAGAAGGAACGACAGAAGAAACAGAAGGAATGACAGAAAGATCAGTAGGAATGACAGAAGGAATGACAGAAGGAACAGGAGGAATGACAGAAGGAACAGTAGGGATGACAGAAGGAACAGTAGGAATGACAGAAAGATCAGTAGGAATGACAGAAGGAACAGAAGGAATGACAGAAGGAACAGTAGGACTGACAGAAAGGACAGAAGGAATGACAGAAGAAACAGAAGGAATGACAGAAAGATCAGAAGGAATGACAGAAGGAATGACAGTAAGAATGGCAGAAGGAACGACAGAAGGAACAGAAGGAATGACAGAAGAAACAAGAAATGACAGAAAGATCAGTAGGAATGACAGAAGGAATGACAGTAGGAATGGCAGAAGGAATGACAGAAAGAACAGTAGGAATGACAGAAAGAACAGAAGGAATGACAGAAGAAACAGAAGGAATGACAGAAAGATCAGAAGGAATGACAGAAGGAATGACAGTAAAAATGGCAGAAGGAATGACAGAAAGAACAGTAGGAATGACAGAAGAAACAGAAGAAATGACAGAAAGATCAGTAGGAATGACAGAAGGAATGACAGAAAGATCAGTAGGAATGACAGAAGGAATGACAGAAGGAACAGTAGGACTGACAGAAGGACTGACAGAAGGAATGGACAGAAGGAACAGTAGGAATGACAGAAGGAATGACAGAAAGATCAGTAGGAATGACAGAAGGAATGACAGAAGGAACAGTAGGACTGACAGAAGGAACAAAAAGAATGACAGAAGGAACAAAAAGAATGACAGAAGGAACAGTAGGACTGACAGAAAGAATGACAGAAGGAATGACAGAAGGAAGAGAAGGAATGACAGAAGAAACAGTAGGAATGGCAGAAGGAATGACAGAAGGAACAGAAGGAATGACAGAAGAAACAGAAGGAATGACAGAAAGAAAGATACAGAAGGAATGACAGAAGAAACAGAAGGAATGACAGAAGAAACAGAAGGAATGACAGAAAGATCAGTAGGAATGACAGAAGGAACAGGAGGAATGACAGAAGGAACAGAAGGAATGACAGAAGAAACAGAAGGAATGACAGAAAGATCAGTAGGAATGACAGAAGGAATGACAGAAGGAACAGGAGGAATGACAGAAGGAACAGAAGGAATGACAGAAGGAACAGAAGGAATGACAGAAGAAACAGAAGGAATGACAGAAAGATCAGTAGGAATGACAGAAGGAACGACAGAAGAAACAGAAGGAATGACAGAAAGATCAGTAGGAATGACAGAAGGAATGACAGAAGGAACAGGAGGAATGACAGAAGGAACAGTAGGGATGACAGAAGGAACAGTAGGAATGACAGAAAGATCAGTAGGAATGACAGAAGGAACAGAAGGAATGACAGAAGGAACAGTAGGACTGACAGAAAGGACAGAAGGAATGACAGAAGAAACAGAAGGAATGACAGAAAGATCAGAAGGAATGACAGAAGGAATGACAGTAAG
>NW_008708903.1:79309-90155 GCF_000327385.1 Lottia gigantea
TGAGAGAATGTTGATCAGCTCTCGTCTACGGTGAAAGAAGGAGTGAGAATGTTGATCAGCTCTCGTCTACAGTGAAAGAAGGAGTGAGAATGTTGATCAGCTCTCGTCTACGGTGAAAGAAGGAGAGAGAATGTTGATCAGCTCTCGTCTACGGTGAAAGAAGGAGAGAGAATGTTGATCAGCTCTCGTCTACGGTGAAAGAAGGAGTGAGAATGTTGATCAGCTCTCGTCTACGGTGAAAGAAGGAGAGAGAACGTTGATCAGCTCTCGTCTACGGTGAAAGAAGGAGTGAGAATGTTGATCAGCTCTCGTCTACATTGAAAGAAGGAGAGAGAATGTTGGTCAGCTCTCGTCTACAGTGAAAAAAGGAGTGAGAATGTTGATCAGCTCTCGTCTACGGTGAAAGAAGGAGTGAGAATGTTGATCAGCTCTCGTCTACGGTGAAAGAATGAGTGAGAACGTTGATCAGCTCTCGTCTACGGTGAAAGAAGGAGTGAGAATGTTGATCAGCTCTCGTCTACGGTGAAAGAATGAGTGAGAACGTTGATTAGCTCTCGTCTACGGTGAAAGAAGGAGTGAGAATGTTGATCAGCTCTCGTCTACAGTGAAAGAAGGAGTGAGAATGTTGATCAGCAGACAGCCTCTCCTGGTAGACAGTTCAACTAGTTCCTCTTGTCTGTCTTGGCTTTAAGTATACACTATCAATTTTTGCTTGGTACTTATTTTGGTCTGGTCTATAAATCATGATATTGTTTATTGATTTCTGTCAGGGTCAGGTTTCAACAACTTCACCCTCGTAAAATATATCCACTACCCCCAAGTGAAATATCTTTATCACCCCCAATGTCTATTAACAGGTTCTTTATTTAGTTTATTTATTTACCAGGTTTATTTATTTAACTGGTTATTTATTTATCTACTTCGTTATTATTATTATTATTTACCTGTTTGTTTATATTAGTCTCACAAATATTAATATTAAATCTATTATGCTGGCGCTGCCAAATTAAGAAATCAGACCAGAAATAAGACCAGCCAAGAAAAATCTGATATATATCTGACAATTCAAAATCACACGTCCACAAGCTAACAAGATAGACAATCTGTCTAGAGTGAAAGTTATTGAGGTGACAAGAGAGAAAACTGATATGACAGAGGTTCAATTACTATACAGGATCATCAAAGATATAAATTAATGTTAAAGCTGGATTCACTCATACACTCCCTCTTTTTCAACCCCTCCCCCCATCCCCGTCTCTCATTTCATTTCGCCCTCATTCAGTAATCTTACAATTATACAGTGTTATAGTTCACCTCTATCTTATTTCATAGATTATTATTATAACTGTCTATCAACAGTAGAGATATAAAATATTGTAAGCATGGACAGTTATTAATTGACCATAGAAGATAGTTAAACCTCTGACTTCAACCAAAACTTATTATATATTCTACCCCCATCTCTTTTCTCTCCATTCTTTCCCCCAATAACTCCCTTTTCTCTTCACCATAACTAACCCTCTCACCCTTAACCCCCTCCCCCTCTCTCATCTTCTCTCTTTCCTCCCCCATTCTTTCATTTCTCTTCCCAATTCTATAACTATCTACTGGAAAAGAGAGTATTTTTATTATCTCTGTAATTTCTAGTTATATTTTCTCGGTTGTTTGACAGATTCAGAATCTGAAATTTTATTGGTATTCATGAAAATGAACTGAAAGTTGAAAAAAAAACTAGATTTGAATCTGATCTAGCTGATATATTCATGGATTTTGAAATCTTTATAGATGAAATTGGTAAAAAATAAATTAGAGAATTGTAAAATATGTTTTTTATATGGTATATTATAATGTGGATATTTATTGTTGTCTGAAGGTATTATCTGGACTCATGCTGGGATTGAACCCTGGACCTACAGGTTAGTGAGCAGACATCTAACTCACTGACAGGGGGAAACTGGGTTGAAAAATCTGAAGGTATTATCTGGACTCATGCTGGGATTGAACCCTGGACCTACAGGTTAGCGAGCAGACATCTAACTCACTGACAGGGGGAAACTGGGTTGAAAAATCTGAAGGTATTATCTGGACTCATGCTGAGATTGAATCCTGGACCTACAGGTTAGCGAGCAGACATCTAACTCACTGACAGGGGGAAACTGGGTTGAAAAATCTGAAGGTATTATCTGGACTCATGCTGGGATTGAACCCTGGACCTACAGGTTAGCGAGCAGACATCTAACTCACTGACAGGGGGAAACTGGGTTGAAAAATCTGAAGGTATTATCTGGACTCTTGCTGGGATTGAACCCTGGACCTACAGGTTAGCGAGCAGACATCTAACTCACTGACAGGGGGAAACTAGGTTGAAAAATCTGAAGGTATTATCTGGTCTCATGCTGGGATTGAACCCTGGACCTACAGGTTAGCGAGCAGACATCTAACTCACTGACAGGGGGAAACTGGGTTGGAAAATCTGAAGGTATTATCTAGACTCATGCTGGGATTGAACCCTGGACCTACAGGTTAGCGAGCAAGCGTCTAATAGACTGAGCCACTGCGGCTCTCTAGTCATGTTATATAGAGGATGTATATTGTAGTCCCCTCTATATATTTACTAGTGAATTTGATAGAGACTACTGTTTGATAGAGACTACTGTTTGATAGAGACTAAACACACTACTGTTTGATAGAGACTAAACACACTACTGTTTGATAGAGACTACTGTTTAATAGAGACTACTGTTTGATAGAGACTACTGTTTGATAGAGACTACTGTTTGATAGAGACTAAACACACTACTGTTTGATAGAGACTACTGTTTGATAGAGTTTTGTTTTTTTCAATGATCAGATTGGAATGTTTTAATAATTGTTTATATATATGTGAATCAGGCTTTTTATCAATATAAATCTTGGTATGAATTTTTTTTTTTAGATGAACAATTATTGAGTTATTGCCCTTGACTCAGACAAAATATATGACAAATTTGTTTTAGTATGTGACTTAGACTGGAAGAGGCTGGTTTATAGGAGATTTTGAAGGTTAGAATGTAACACGATACCAGAAACACGATTTGACTAGAAACTTCATCAGATATTGATGAGTTATTTAATCTGGCGTAGATACACAATATATTGTATGAGGAGTAATAAGATTAGGTGTATGTATACATCATGTTATTAAGTAGTTCTGTAAATATAATTCCGTATTGACCGGCTACTCTGGAGCGATATTGACTGAATGATGGTATAATGGAAATTGTATCTGGTAAATAAACTGAATTAGATTGATAGAGATGAATATAGCTGAGATCTTCAAGTGATACAGTTGTCTAGATATCATAATTAAACCAATATACAAGTTATATATAAACATCAATAAAATATTGAGACCACTATATACAACTGAGATCTTCAAGTGATACAGTTGTCTAGATATCATAATTAAACCAATATACAAGTTATATATAAACATCAATAAAATATTGAGACCACTATATACAACTGAGATCTTCAAGTGAAATAAAGTAAAACCAATAAATTAAACTGTTTAATTCTAATATCTACTTTACCAGTTGATACACCTTGGTTTCATCTTATATTAAATTGATTGTTAAGATATGTGTATTGAGCACACTGTTAGCATCAGTTTGCACCATTCCAATTTGTTATTCAGACATCAGGAGATCTAGCAATAACACCAAAACTAAGTATTCTATGAAGTCAGTATACCAGAACATGATATATAGTATCTAAGAACCTTTTCAATAGTAATATCATATAATGTTTAGTTTGGTAGAAATAGCACAGATGTCTGACTGAAAATTAGCATGAAATAAATGAATACTATACACATAACAAGTTTAGCAAACTATTTTATAATCTATTTAAATATAAATTGTTAATTTAGATGGATTGTAATAGAATCAGCTATATGATTTTTATATGAATACATTTCACTATAAGTTATTTGAATACAGATACCTAGAGCTGAGATAAAACTCTCTGTGATTGTAAATTAAATATTTAGATCTCTGTATACCTTCAATAGAGGTATAATATCACTTTTCATTTTGAAATACTCACTTACAATTGATATACTTTCTCATGTGAAAACTTCATTAGCTGTTACTAATATTTTGTGGAAATGTTGTTATGGACGTCTGGTTTCGTTTTGCGGTTTGGATCGTTACTACTTGGTTTATTTATGAACAGTTGTAGACTAATTACCAGGAGTGAGCAATCAACTGTAATCTGGTAAACTAAATTAATTGAATTGAAAAGATCTGGTATAATATAATAATCAAGTTAATCTTAAATTTCTAACTCTGTGTCTGAAGGGATATACTCGTCAAGTTTTATTCTCAAGTTAGCTGTATCACTATTCTAGCTACAATCTCTCAGTCTAGTAGTAAACTGTGTTAAAGTGATTTAAATCTTTATATAAACTAAGTTATCTCATTTTTTGACGAACTGCAAACAAAACTGTAACGGCCTTCTGAACCTCGTCAGTACAGTGTTAATACTGGAGTTGATAGAGTATATAGCTCAGTACAGTGTTGATACTGGAGTTGATAGAGTATATAGCTCAGTACAGTGTTGATACTAGAGTTGATAGAGTATATAGCTCAGTACAGTGTTGATACTGGAGTTGATAGAGTATATAGCTCAGTACAGTGTTGATACTAGAGTTGATAGAGTATATAGCTCAGTACAGTGTTGATACATAGAGTATATAGCTCAGTACAGTGTTGATACTGGAGTTGATAGAGTATATAGCTCAGTACAGTGTTGATACTGGAGTTGATAGAGTATATAGCTCAGTACAGTGTTGATACTAGAGTTGATAGAGTATATAGCTCAGTACAGTGTTGATACTAGAGTTGATAGAGTATATAGCTCAGTACAGTGTTGATACTAGAGTTGATAGAGTATATAGCTCAGTACAGTGTTGATACTGGAGTTGATAGAGTATATAGCTCAGTACAGTGTTGATACTAGAGTTGATAGAGTATATAGCTCAGTACAGTGTTGATACTGGAGTTGATAGAGTATATAGCTCAGTACAGTGTTGATACTGGAGTTGATAGAGTATATAGCTCAGTACAGTGTTGATACTAGAGTTGATAGAGTATATAGCTCAGTACAGTGTTGATACTAGAGTTGATAGAGTATTTAGCTCAGTACAGTGTTGATACTAGAGTTGATAGAGTATATAGCTCAGTACAGTGTTGATACTGGAGTTGATAGAGTATATAGCTCAGTGCAGTGTTGATACTGGAGTTGATAGAGTATATAGCTCAGTACAGTGTTGATACTGGAGTTGATAGAGTATATAGCTCAGTACAGTGTTGATACTGGAGTTGATAGAGTATATAGCTCAGTACAGTGTTGATACTGGAGTTGATAGAGTATATAGCTCAGTACAGTGTTGATACTGGAGTTGATAGAGTATATAGCTCAGTACAGTGTTGATACTAGAGTTGATAGAGTATATAGCTCAGTACAGTGTTGATACTGGAGTTGATAGAGTATATAGCTCAGTACAGTGTTGATACTAGAGTTGATAGAGTATATAGCTCAGTACAGTGTTGATACTGGAGTTGATAGAGTATATAGCTCAGTACAGTGTTGATAGATAGAGTATATAGCTCAGTACAGTGTTGATACTAGAGTTGATAGAGTATATAGCTCAGTACAGTGTTAATACTGGAGTTGATAGAGTATATAGCTCAGTACAGTGTTAATACTGGAGTTGATAGAGTATATAGCTCAGTACAGTGTTGATACTGGAGTTGATAGAGTATATAGCTCAGTACAGTGTTAATACTAGAGTTGATAGAGTATATAGCTCAGTACAGTGTTGATACTAGAGTTGATAGAGTATATAGCTCAGTACAGTGTTGATACTGGAGTTGATAGAGTATATAGCCACCTCAGATAACCCTGTATATGTGGTATCATCGTAGGATGCCAGAGTGTTGAAAATATACCCAATAACTCAGTATCCACTCTGAATTTAAACTCTAAAAGTTACCAATATTCAACAGACCACAGTTGATAATAAATCATAATATATTGACAGTTATTAATGTAAAAATTCTGTTTTTGACGTCTGTCTGGTCCAGACAATATTATAATTAGATCAGAAAATTAAAATTTGGTGTAAATTAATTTCAGTAGAATTTTCTATAGTTTCTGTATTGATTGTATAGAAGTTGGTTTTTATGTAATTTCTGGTCACTTGAATCATTTGTTTTGACTACAAGATACTCAAATAGTTTGGGGTAGATTAAAAGAAGTTCTGATTTTCTGTTTTTTTTGCTTATGACCACAGGTTCCCAGAAAACTTCCCCTTGTATATATATATATCTTCATATATCTATCTGAATGCGAATGCATTTAAGGGACAGGTGCGCCAATCTTTTTGACCAAACATACTTTTAGCCTGAAAAACATGAATTTTTTTAGATAAGCCAATCAGTAAAAGTGATTCAAAATTTGAGCCTTCAAATCCATGTGCGTTAAGAATTATCCAAGTTTGAATGTTAAAATGATGACTCGTCAATTTAAGATACACTGTGGTGATATATAGAAAAGATATATATAGAAGTAGTGATTTCTTGTAGTTCTGAAGACAGTTTACATATACTCAAGACCCAAATCAACCACCCAGAATGTCGTGCCTGTCCCTGTAAGAGTATTAGAAAGATGTTAATAGAATAACGTAGAATGCCTTTACAGTATAGATATTACCCCAATCTTTTCTGTAAAGTTACATAATGAACTCAAAATCTAAAGAATGGTATTCCTTTTATTATTCTAGTTTATTAAAAAATAAAACAGCTTGTAGAATATTTCTCTCTTTAAACTAGTTTGATGTATTTTTAAATGAATTTTTATAAATATTCAAGACACTGCTACATTAATTTCTCTTTTTACTTTTTTCTCCGTTATTTCATCTCAAAGAAAAGTTATTAATTTGTAAGCTGACTCTCGTTATTTTTATCGTTTTTATGCAGATAAAAAATATTAGTAATTTGGAAACATCCGCTGGAGACGTGTTGCGTCATAAATCAAGAAGATATTGGCATTATTAACAAATAAAGAAATGTTTACGCAGAATATCGGAGACAAGACTTGGAGGAAAATTAAATAAAATTGGCACGATCACCGATGATTTGTAAATAACGAGAAACTGCAGAATTGTGACGTTTAACGAAGTAGAAATTGATGTTAAAATTGATTTGCAGAATTCAGGAATAAAAAAAACTCTCTGTTAAAAAGGAGGTGGAAATGATCTCCAAGAACTCACTGATTTTTATAAATTATTATTTTTTTATTATTCTGGTTCAAACAGAATGATCAACTCAGAAGAAATTTGATGAAAACTTTTGACATGAGGTGAAGATATTGATAGAAGATTTATAAGATTTGTGAAGAATTTTTAGAATTTGAAATGTGGTTAGAAAAAAACATCCGGGCACTACGCATTCTATAAAACCAAGTTCCTCAGATCTGATGTTTGACTTTCATGAAAATTTGACAGGCAAAGATACAGAAACTGACAAGAAGTTTAGGTAGAGTTGATATAAGAACACAGATCCTGAGTTTAGTTTTGTGTGTGAGTGTGAGTATATCTAGAATCCATTGATAAATAATCAACTATAATTAATTAAATACTATATGTCATATAAAAATAATCAACCAGTCTAGGAGAGTGTCACAAACTTATAAAGACAAGTTTCTAAAAGTGGAAGGCTGAATACGAGGTCTGCAACGATTCTTGAAGTTACGATTTGATACACTATACGATACTCATTCAACGATAGGATTTATTGTGATTCATTTATTAGAGAAGGAAAAATAAAAAATAGCAGAAATTTGTAAAATTACTAACAAGTTTGTCATTATTAAACACTTGAGAACATTTAGAAATAAGGAATTGTAAACAAAATCTCAATTTTTAAAGTCAGGAATTAATTTTTGCAAATTCTTAAAAGGTGATTAAGAATTAATCGTGCCGATACATCGTGATTATTTTTATCCAACGCAATCGATAGATAAGAAGGTAGAAACCTGATTCATAGATTCATCAGTAAATCGTTGCTGCCCTACTCGATACTGATACACTTGGTCTAGGAAGGTAAACAAACTCTAGGAAACAGACAAGTTTTCATCAGAGGAAAGCATGACATAAGTTCTAGAGTATACTTGGGTAATTCTATTTGTTGAAGAAAGTAGAGATATTAATAATAGATAAAAACAATTATAAAGATATTACAATATGATTGATCTGATGATTATATTATTATTATATTTTATATTTACCAGTTGTTTTTCTCTCTATATTGATATTTATTGTTAAACCCTGATAGTCACGTAATACTGTCTCTAATTAGACTCCTGATATCACTCTCTGATATTTATATTCTATCTATTTTTACATGTTATTTCTAAATATAGATTGTCAGTATTTAGTTTGTATTGATTAGTATTTCTGAGTAGGTTTCGTGTTGTTTTTATTGTTTTTAATTGGGGTCACATTTCTTTCATTTTTAAAATTCTCAAAGAAAAAAATAACTTTTTTAATAGAGCTCATCTGGTGCTGCCCACGTGTGTTTCAGATATACAATCCTCATCAGGGCTAACATTTTTCAATATAGGATTTCATGTTAGTTAATTGACTTGAGCTCATCTCATCTTATCACGTTTCAGATATACAATCCTCATCAGGACATCTGTTTGGAGAAATAAAGGGCAACTTTCAGATATAGGACTTAATGTTAGCTAATTGATTGAGCTCATCTCATGCTGCCAACATGTGTTTCAGATATGCAATCCTCATCAGGATAGTAAAATAAGTGAAAAAAGTGAAATGTTCAGGGCCGATTACCTAGCAACTACAAAAGAAAGAAAAATTGAAGAAGAATTGTTGGCCTGTATTGTATAAAACTAGAAAATAGAAAGAATGTTATAATTCAGTAGTTTCTAAATACTCCAGTGAGAATTATTTTTATTACCATGTCAATATCATCTGACTTTTTGCTTCCCATTAAAAATAACAATCTAATTTAATATCTGTGATACTTTGAGGCGTTTATTACAGAATTAAACTCTTCATTCAGCTGTTGTTAAATCATTTACCTGATAACTCTCTAGAGAATAGGTCATATTAATGGAAACAATCACTTCTTATTATCTCTTAATGCACATTTTATCAAAAATATTACACTTGTATTCTCAGCTTTGATATCAAAATTATTGAATTATTTTCTTTCATGTTAGTAAAATATAAAGGGTGCTATCTAAAATGGATGATTTAATATTTAAAAGTTTTATAATAATAATGATGTTTAAATAGAGAGAAGTAATTTTCCCCCCCCGGGAGATTTTAAACTGTTTTTTTAAGGGTTACACATTCTGCTTAATAAACCTTGACACTTTAAACTTTTTTAATATCAAATATAAAACTCACTAGCTATTACGTTTTTTAGTTAGGGTTCAGTTTGACCTTGTGACTGGCAGTATCTGGGAGAAATGACGTGTCATTTAGCTGTTGGATATTTTACACATTGCGTTTTGGTGAGTGTCGAATTAGATAAGCTCTTTACAACAGCGTGAAGATATTTCAACCAATGAAAATCCATATCAAAACGAACTTGTATCAATTCATCCAAAATTAGAAGTTATTGCGTTTGAGATGGTCATTATTGGTCAAAATATCTTCACAATCTCTTAAAAAGTTCAATGAAATTTAACTTGATCACTAATAATAATATAAGTTGAATGAAATTTAACTTGATCACTAATAATAATATAAGTTGAATGAAATTTAACTTGATCACTAATAATAATAATATAAGTTGAATGAAATTTAACTTGATCACTAATAATAATATAAGTGGAATGAAATTTAACTTGATCACTAATAATAATATAAGTTTAATGAAATTTAACTTGATCACTAATAATAATATAAGTTGAATGAAATTTAACTTGATCACTAATAATAATATAAGTTTAATGAAATTTAACTTGATCACTAATAATAATAATATAAGTTTAATGAAATTTAACTTGATCACTAATAATAATATAAGTTTAATGAAATTTAACTTGATCACTAATAATAATAATATAAGTTTAATGAAATTTAACTTGATCACTAATAATAATAATATAAGTTTAATAAAATTTAACTTGATCACTAATGATAATATAAGTTGAATGAAATTTAACTTGATCACTAATAATAATATAAGTTTAATGAAATTTAACTTGATCACTAATAATAATATAAGTTTAATGAAATTTAACTTGATCACTAATAATGATAATATAAGTTGAATGAAATTTAACTTGATCACTAATAATAATAATATAAGTTTAATAAAATTTAACTTGATCACTAATAATAATATAAGTTTAATGAAATTTAACTTGATCACTAATAATGATAATATAAGTTGAATGAAATTTAACTTGATCACTAATAATAATATAAGTTTAATGAAATTTAACTTGATCACTAATAATAATATAAGTTTAATGAAATTTAACTTGATCACTTATAATAATATAAGTTTAATGAAATTTAACTTGATCACTAATAATAATAATATAAGTGGAATGAAATTTAACTTGATCACTAATAATAATATAAGTTTAATGAAATTTAACTTGATCACTAATAATAATAATATAAGTTGAATGAAATTTAACTTGATCACTAATAATAATAATATAAGTTGAATGAAATTTAACTTGATCACTAATAATAATAATATAAGTTGAATGAAATTTAACTTGATCACTAATAATAATAATATAAGTGGATGAATTT
>NW_008708903.1:100608-102068 GCF_000327385.1 Lottia gigantea
CTTGTGAAAGAAATGATCATACCAGGCTAAACTGAGAGAGAATTGGTTACAACACTGCCTGTATAAATATTGCAAAAAACTGTTGAGTTTGTCTTTCATTTGAGCTCCTGATATCAGAAATCTGATCATGTTTTTAGGGAATTACAGGAACCTCAAGTTTCTAATAGGAAATAAAAATAATGTAAGTGAAAGCCGTTAGTGTTCGTGTGTAAATATAGACTAGTAAATGACTTAAGAGCACTTAAAACTCAGCTGATAGTGTGGTTGGAATCAAAATACAAGTTTAGTCTGATATAACTGTAAGTCAGTGTAAATATAGACTAGTAAATGACTTAAGAGCACTTAAAACTCAGCTGATAGTCTGGTTGGAATCAGAATACAAGTTTAGTCTGATATAACTGTAAGTCAGTGTTAATACAGATTAAAAAACATCTTTTAGATCACTTGAAACACCTCTGATAGTCTGGTTGGAATCAAAATACAAGTTTAGTTTGATATAACTGTAAGTCAGTGTTAATACAGATTAAAAAACATCTTTTAGATCACTTGAAACACCTCTGATAGTCTGGTTGGAATCAAAATACAAGTTTAGTTTGATATAACTGTAAGTCAGTGTTAATACAGATTAAAAAACATCTTTTAGATCACTTGAAACACCTCTGATAGTCTGGTTGGAATCAAAATACAAGTTTAGTTTGATATAACTGTAAGTCAGTGTTAATACAGATTAAAAAACATCTTTTAGATCACTTGAAACACCTCTGATAGTCTGGTTGGAATCAAAATACAAGTTTAGTTTGATATAACTGTAAGTCAGTGTTAATACAGATTAAAAAACATCTTTTAGATATCCGAGGTTATTTTACTGGTTTAATTAATTATTATATCCGTACTGGACATCCTGGTGATTGATCAAACTAATTTATTTCTGACCAGTGATCAGTCTGTTATCTGACTTATTTAGATCGTGTTTATTTTGTAGTTTCTTACTTCAAGCCATCTTTCTTATTCAAGTGATTTCATCATAAGTTTAATAAGGTACAAAAAAGAAGACAATCAGGGTTGTAAACTGGTGGAAGAAGAAGAAATAGTCTATACTCTTGGTATTTATTTATTAAAAATGGTTGTAAACTGGTGGAAGAAGAAGAAGAAGTTAAATAGTTTTTTCCTCAGTGTTTCTTGTTTGATAGATATTTTCCGTAGACAAAGAATGTTTGGTTTATATCATAACTTGGTGAGATAAACTGATATTTGTAAAATTTGAAAAAGTTTCTCTACATCAGACCAATAAACCAATATAGATGATGAATCAATTCTAGTCAAAACTAGCTAGAGCCTCAGTCCAATGATAGTAACTATCAGACAAATAGTATTAACCCAGACGCTGGTCTCTGGTTGAGATATCAACTTTCAGAACTAACTAGTAAATAAAATAGATTGATTGAAGTTGAAATGATTGT
>NW_008708904.1:0-901 GCF_000327385.1 Lottia gigantea
TGAGTCTTATATCAGTTATTGAATNTATCTCCCTTTGACCACAAGGTTAACATGATATTTATAAGTAAAAATAAAAAAATTGTTTTACACACTTTAAAAAGTGAACAACTCAATAATTTCAACCAATATTCAAGGGAGGTAATTTATTAGTCATAGTTAGTTGATAAATTATCTCCCTTTGACCACAAGGTAAACATGATATTTATAAGTAAAAATACAAAAATTGTTTCACACTAATTCATTTGCCATGTTAAAACACGAAATTCAACCTTCTACAACTTTTTCCAGAAATCTTTTTGAAAGCTTTCCAATATGTCGAATGAAAGTCTGACCAATTCTCAATGACCAATTCTCAATGTCATAGTCATCGGATAGAGTTTGGCACTTCACAAAACGACTATTTTTTAGAATTAGCCTTCCACCTTTAGGTCTCTCATCATCTCACCAAATCTGAAAGATAATGCAATTTCAGACATCAAATTCCAAATCTAGACCAAAAATTACCCAAAAATAGGCAGGCAAAAACCCCTAAAGGGAGAGAGAAAGAAGATTTCTAAAAATAGCCTGGACTACATTCCTATACAATCATTTGTATAAAATGTTTTAGTGGAGTGAGTCCTATACATGTAGCTAATTTTTTTTTCTTGCTTTAATTTGTTCTATAAAATCTGTGGAACAACTTGACCCAAAATTATACAAATAAACCTAAAAGTAAACCAGTGGTAGTGTTTTTACTTTGCCCCCTCTTTCCTGTAATAAGCTATATATGCACTGTATAAGCTTGTATACGCTTGTATTCTGAATTGGTCAGAACTTTTTTATTTATGAAGATAATTCAATTCTGTAAAAAGATTAAGGATCGTTGACCAAAACCAAGCCTGAAAAACATAAATTACACAGA
>NW_008708904.1:6743-9754 GCF_000327385.1 Lottia gigantea
ACCGAGCTTGGTTTCAAATCATCGAGTCGTTGCATGGTTTGAGCGTACAATTTTCTCATGGTTCGTGAGGGGTCGTAAGGGTGGAAATGTTTGACGTCTTGAACGGGTCCAGGATAGCACGTGGGACAACCGTGGAAGGCACAACCAAAAAATTCGTAGGCGACGTTGTTGTCCCGATCATAACCATCCAAACTGTACGGTCCAACTTTTATTTCTCCTCCATTGCCTGCGTGCCTGATGTTGGGTTTGGTCGTTCCGTTCCGTAATGAGGCTAAAAATCGAGTATGTTGTTCCCATTCTAACCATCTCAATGCTTTGTTGGACTGCTGTCGGGGTTGGAATCGCCGCCAATCTGTACCCATTCCGGAATTCTGCATCAATGCTCTAGGAATGATGGAAATAGTGTCCAGGGGCAAATAATGCGTTCGGTACACTCGATTACACGCCGCTGCCAACGTCATGCTCGAGGCTAATGGATCGATTCCGGTGTCGTTAAGGAAGATGCGACGAAACTCTCCACAGCTTCTTCTCAAAATATCGACGTCGCTCTGGCAATAGGCTAGAATTTCTCTGCTAAAATCAAACGTGTCCTGTTTGCGTTCGTGGTACCATTTTAAAAACTTTTCCCTCTCCTTGGCGTTCATCCCATCAGGGTCGCAGGTTTCTTGAGGCGGATAGGGTCCAACGTAGCTGGCGTTTTCGGGTTTATTGAAAAAATGCGGAAAATAACCCTTCTTCATTTCCGTGAGGCCAAATGTTGCCGGCATGTTCCGAAGAGGCATCGGTAAAAAGTTTAAAGAATCCACAAACTTGAGGCATCCAATGGATAAAGTCATTACTTTACCACCGGTCATAATCACTTCGGGAGCAGCAATGGCGTGTTTGTGAACGGTCTGCATCATCAATATACCATCGTAACCCTTGAAATTATGGGCTACACAGATCACTTGGGATGATTTCTTGACGTTGCGGTTTGCGGTTCCTCCCTCAACCATTCGACGACCAGCCAGACGAATAAACCAACGACCCACTTGGTCTAGCGTATCGGGTCCCTTCATTACCATTTCTTTTTCTTGGTTCCAATACGAATCGCAGTATGGACAGGGATCTTTGCTTTGAATGCAGAAATGACAACAGAGCTGCAAAACACACAAGTTGGGTATGTGATCTCCCGAATCCTGCTGACATTCAAAGTCGAAAAAGACAAAACGCGTCAGATCTTTCCGTTGCAGTGCTGCTATTTGATCTTCTTTGTTTCCATTGACATCGATCGGACATTTCGCTTTCTGAATAGAACACCACCGATCGGCCTTGGTGTGAAAAACACCACAAACTTTGCAATGGTATTCTCCGCAGACGTGCTGGTCCAATGTTCTGTGCATTTTGATGGTGTCCCACTCTTTTCCGCATTTCAAACACCGCTGCCATCGTTCACACACAGAAACTGTCGTACGAGGGGCTTTGTGACGGTCGAAACAGGACTGACTGTTAAACAGGCGATGACAATCGGAACACACCCTCTTAAGATCACCGGTACATACAGGTCCAGGCTGACGGCATTTTTGACACATCACGTGACACTTGTGGTC
Organism: Lottia gigantea; assembly: GCF_000327385.1. Lineage (NCBI taxonomy): Eukaryota > Metazoa > Mollusca > Gastropoda > Lottiidae > Lottia > Lottia gigantea. The sequence continues at coordinate 8,333 of NW_008708904.1, forward strand.
ACTGGGGTGGTTGTATCCTACTTGGCAAGTCTCGCAGAAATAAGAACGCTCTACGAAAGCAGCCATTTTTGCGATGACGTCATAGTGTGTGTCGTGATGGTACAAATTGAGATGTTTCGGCGTTCCTTCCACGTACTTGTTGGATCTATAAGCCGCTTTGCCAAAAAGTTGTCGAGAATATACATTCAGTTGGTATCCTTCTTTGCCTAAAACTTTGCCGTATAATTCCCAATCTGCCCGTCCTCGACAGCTATCCATCGATCCGCCTACTTTTTCAATTAAACGATGTGCCCTTCTCGTTTGGAAACTGTTGGGTCCCGTTTTCCTTAGTTTTTCGCGTGTAGCTTCCCACTCTTTCGTGTGTACTTTGATGGCATAATGCTTGGCCACGACGATGGCGCGCTGAAAGCATAAGCCGTCTTGGTTCTTGATGGTGACCAGGCATTTTTTCCTCTTCAAATATTCGCCAAAATCACCCACGTTGCGTTTACAAACTTGATCTCCCCCGGAACCCACACCATCGGGTGGATTAACATGGCATACCTCTAAACTCATTCGTTCATCAAGCCGAAACTGATCGTTGGATTGAAGAATCGTGGCGACTTTGTTTAACAGCTGAAGAGCCGAAACGTTTGCGTATTGTTGAAAGGGGATGAAAGCTGGGGTTTTCAAGCCTGGGTGATGAAGAGAAAAACGTAAGTAATCCGTTGGACTACATTCTACCTGCTCTGCAATCTCTCTAATCAATTTCTCAAAAGTGAAAAATAACTGTCTTGGTACATCTTGGGGTGAAATTCTTGACCAGCCTTGATGAAAATCCACGGTCACATAAACATTTTCTGTTCTAAAGAGTTTACTTCGTGATCTCTTACCTATAGTTAACGAATAAAGCTGTTCCATTGTTCTCTGTTTCCTCACGCACAATGAATCATTTTCCAGAAAATTCTATCTTTTATCCGTTTCACAGGTCACGTGATGTAACATATCGAAATCTCGTCTAAAAATAGACCGTGAACATTCTAGAATGCGACCATTAGTAGCAGACGATTCGTGGATTCGTTTTACTAACGTTTCTAATTCGTTTATTGACTGTTAGTCATTCAGTCATTCTTCGTTTTACTAACGTTTGTTTAGGGCCAATTCATTTATTCGACATTTCTATATCGAGTGAACTCAAACGGCAAGTTACAAACTTGACAATGCTCCACGACTGAATTGACTTCAGTGTCTCCTGCTTATATTGCCGATTTTGTCTCGCATATGGACTCACTCCACTAATTCATTTGCCATCTCTTCCCATGTTAAAACACGAAATTCAACCTTCTATAACTTTTTCCAGAAATCTCGTTGAAAGCTTTCCAATATGTCGAATGAAAGCCTGACCAATTCTCAATGTCTCCTAAAAAATTCATTATATGATGA
>NW_008708905.1:0-3890 GCF_000327385.1 Lottia gigantea
AGACCGAAAATGACAAAAAGCCAACTGCGAAATAACACAATTTGCCCGGAGTTTTGGAAATGAAATGAATGGAGTTTTACGTCCTACTTTTCTGCACCATGTGGGCTAATGAAGACGGACAAAAGGTTTGGACTTTTCCTAATAATTTAACTCCAGACCTCATTAAAACAGAGCTTTATTCGTTTTCATTAGCAGTAGTCATAAGTAGTCCTTATTGTTAGGCAATTGCCAGATGTTTTTCACACCTCTGTGTAAACGATTTATTAGACTGATAACATGCCATTTGATATTTTTAAATAAATTGTATCCTGGTATATTTCTGACTACAACATTAATCTCAAGCTGTTCGTCCATTCAACATTTTTTGAAGCTTGTTAGATTCAGTAGCACACTAAAAATAATTCACTTCACCTGAAGATGACAATGTAGATTGTTGAAACGTCATGTGTAATAAAACTTAGGAGTAGTATACCATAAAATTGTGTTCCGTTATTTAAAAATAATTATATTCACTTCATTTTTATAATAGGCATATACTTATACAAACAATTTGTTTGTTAAAGAAGCTCTAGGGAAGAAGAATATTCGGAAAAGTCGAAAAATTGTGGAGCGTGAAGCTTTGAACCTACTCAAGACAGACGATACCATTGTTTTCATAAAGAGTGATAAAGGTTAATGATGTGTCATTTTGAATCGAGATGATTATATTTCATAAGCTGAGCATCAACTGAATAATCCTAAGCATTGTGCTGTTTTACAAGAGCCGATTTTCAAAGAATTTGCTACAAGGGAGTAATTTATCACTAACCGTGTCTGTAAAGGTGGATTAAACGCTGATATCCTTAAAACAATGATATGCTTAAGGAGGCATGTGTAGAGAGTGGTGCTAAATTGATTCAGATATTCGACATGATAAACAAAAGAACAAAAACATTTGGCGAGACGGCATTCACCTATCAGATACAGGTACAAGTCAGCCAACTGTATCACAAACAGGTGAATATCATCAAACAAAGAGAATGCCGTAATGCCTGTTTCAATTGTGGTATCTCAGGAAAATAATGTGTCATCTTGTAGGATACTTAGTAAAGTTGTGTGCTACATTTGTGGTCAGACTGGACATAAATCATCTTACTGTAGATACAGAAATCAACCCAGAAACACCTATAGTTCTTACCGCTATAATGAATACTAGGGTCATGGCAAAGACCTCGCCGACCACAACTCATTATCAATACTGCTACCGGTAACTGTTGAATACGAGAAAGAAGTGTATCAATCTTTCATACATAAGGAAGTATATAGGTTAGGCGTTTCAAATACTGTAAATCCAGCGAATTCCCTTTTCAGTCCAAAATTATGTCTAATTTCTGTCGTTCACCCACTTCGTTCAGCATGTCCTCAGATGACCTTAATTCAAACAACACTTGTTGGTTTACAGCTATCATCTGATTTAAAACTTAATGATGGTTGTAAACCGAGTCAAAAATATTGTCATGCTGAGCAAGATAGACTGGACGGAGCAGGATATGTTTGTCCGAATGTTGCACTTTCCTTTTCAGTCTCAGACTCTCACATTCTAAGTTTGTCCCTTAATGGCCTTAATGATGTATTGACACCTCCTGATGTACGTACTTCATCTATAACCCAACCTTTTAAATTAGGTGAGGGTAAATCTGATTACATCATTGGGCATATAAATGCCAATCGATTGATTACCAAAAAGGAAAACAAACTTGATGAAATGCGTAAAGTCATATTTCAACCAGAAAATAATATCAGTATAAAACTATAATGGGTTTTACTGAAACTTTTCTACATGAATTATTATTAGATGGCCTGCATGTTGACAATTATGGTCGTGAAAGAAAGGATCGATTTTGTAAAGACGGGAGCGGGATTTTATTTTATATCAAAGATACAATTAAATATGAAATGCATGTTGAATTTGATGACTTTGAAGTGATTTCAGGTTACCTCACTCAAATAATTTTATGTCTAACTAATTGTATTTTTCCAGATAGTTTAAAGGAAGCTAAAATAGTGCCAATCTATAAAAAAAAAGGTCCCAAAGAAATTATTTCAAATTACAGACCAATTTCAATTTTACCTACCATTTCTAAAACCTTTCAAAAACATATATCCACCAACATTAAATCTTTCTTCGAAAATTTCAATTTATTTTATGTTAACCAGTCGGGTTTTAGAGAGAACCATTCTTGTTCTACGGCATTAGTTAGAATCACAGATAATTGGCTTGAAGCTTTAGACCAAGGTAAATTGACAGGTGTTGTCTACCTGGATTTTAGCAAGGCTTTTCACCAGTTCCTTCTTGATAAACTTACTTTATATAAATTTCACTCTTATTTGTTATATGTAATTAAATCGTATTTATCAAACCGTACCCAAAAAGTTTGCCTTGGTAATTTCCAATCAATACATAGAAAAATAAAATGTGGTGTTCCTCAAGAATCTATCCTTGGACCACTTTTTTTTTCTTTTTTTCATTAATGATCTTCCCCTTTTAATAAATATTCTACTTCTGAAATATTTGCTGAAATATTCTGATGAAAAACTTGGCTGCATTCAGAGTTGTCTTCGGAAGGACTTAGACAATGGTGCCATGATAACGGCTTGGTAATAAACACAAAGAAAACTAAAAGCATGTTAATGAAAAACGTAGGAGACAGTGATAAAAGTCTTTCTATGTCCATTGGTATCCAGAAATTAGACAATGTATCTGAGGCTGTCTTAATCGGAATTACAATAGATGTAGCATTATTGAAAAGATAGCTTGCCATACCAGGCAATATACGCCCACTTGCAGCTTTGACTTTGAATAAAAATATTCGGCAGTAGAGTAACGATCACCTGTATGAAATATTCAACCCTCTGTCAAACACTTCTTTTGAACTTTATAGGTGATAATGAACAATCTTCACAATATCAAGCTAGTACCACTAGAAATAGCCACCTGTCTTGTATCACGTAATGCAACGATTTGATTGGATTGTACGTCAGCAGCTACAGACACTCCCCGACAGACTGGTTAAGTTATGGGCTTACTGTTTACATATTTTCTGTCGAGGGCTCTGAATGGCTGTTGTTTCTAACGAACAATCAATCAAATAGCCGCAATTACAATCTTCAGTTCAAAATAATAAGGTCTTCTGTTTCAATCGATGAACTAGATAATTTTAACAGCGTTAAATCGTTCAATAAAATATATCAACCCACGTTTTCACTGATCTTCTATATAGACCCACTTAAATCACAGCCATCCAAAAGCTCAATAATCGAGCCAATATGATGTTTAATGCTAATCTGTTGATGGCAGTTGTCATGTTATGGACTGGATCCTTAAAACTTGCCAGTGCTCTACCCCAATCCAATAATATTTTGGAAAAATCTGGTAAGATTAAGTAATTTATAATATATCTTATTGTTTATTGTTTTTTCAAATGGAACATATTTTCGAGTTGCTTCTCAGAGTCGAAAATCACTCGGTTCCCTTCTTTCTAGACCCGAATCGCTGCACCTAAGCATCTTGAGCCAGCGTCTTCATTTTCAATCATTGGTAGCGTCTGTTATATGGTATGCATGTGAAGTGGGGCACTTTGGATAGTAAACCATTGGAATGTATACAAATGATTTTACTTTAATCACTTAGTTTGCGAACGTAAACAAAACGAAAGCAGCGTGTCATTGCATATTTTAATGATTATGTAGCCTACGGTACAGAATTGAGTAAGATTTTTGTCGAAGCCGAGAGAAATAAAACCTTACATTAGAATATTTACTAGTGTAGTGGGTTTAGTATAATACGGATTATTAACAACATGTCGAAACCCGCATTCGTGATACGATGTGGTGTTGCATACCATGAATTT
>NW_008708906.1:0-659 GCF_000327385.1 Lottia gigantea
AATCTGCGAATTTTTTTGTTTCTATGGTCTTCGGCTCGCATANGTGGGAAAATACAAATAAATTTTTTTCTCGAAAAGTTACAAAGCTACAGGGCTGAAATTTGCAGGGTATTTCCACATTGGCAAGCTGGACATTTGAGAAAAAACAGAACTGAAAAATCTCCCATAGCCTAGGAGTTAGGCCGGAAAACGTAATTCCATTGTCTCCTGTATAGGCCCTGGCGACCGAAAACGGCAACTCACCAACCTCGGCCCAGTGACTCGATTTGGCTCCAGTTTTGGACTTTTTCGACTAATTAGGACCCCAGGCAGTCCGAAAAACACTTCAAACTCAAGTAAAAACAATTAGAGACAAAAATGCGAATTTTTTTGTTTCTATGGTCTTCGGCTCGCATAGTGGGAAAATACAAATAAATTTTTTTCTCGAAAAGTTACAAAGCTACAGGGCTGAAATTTGCAGGGTATTTCCACATTGGCAAGCTGGACATTTGAGAAAAAACAGAACTGAAAAATCTCCCATAGCCTAGGAGTTAGGCCGGAAAACGTAATTCCATTGTCTCCTGTATAGGCCCTGGCGACCGAAAACGGCAACTCACCAACCTCGGCCCAGTGACTCGATTTGGCTCCAGTTTTGGACTTTTTCGACTAATTAGGCCCCA
>NW_008708906.1:6294-7480 GCF_000327385.1 Lottia gigantea
CAGCTGGACATTTGAGAAAAACAGAACTGAAAAATCTCCCATAGCCTAGGAGTTAGGCCGGAAAACGTATTTCCATTGTCTCCTGTATAGGCCCTAGCGACCGAAAACGGCAACTCACCAACCTCGGCCCAATGACTCGATTTGGCTCAAGTTTTGGACTTTTCCGACTAATTGGACCCCAGACTGACCGAAAAACACTTCAAACTCAATTAAAAACAATTAGAGCCAAAAATGCGAATTTTTTTGTTTCTATGGTCTTCTGCTCGCATAGTGGGAAAATACAAATAATTTTTTTTCTCGAAAAGTTACAAAGCTACAGGGCTGAAATTTGCAGGGTATATCCACATTGGCAAGCTGGACATTTGAGAAAAAACAGAACTGAAAAATCTCCCATAGCCTAGGAGTTAGGCCGGAAAACGTATTTCCATTGTCTCCTGTATAGGCCCTAGCGACCGAAAACGGCAACTCACCAACCTCGGCCCAATGACTCGATTTGGCTCAAGTTTTGGACTTTTCCGACTAATTGGACCCCAGACTGACCGAAAAACACTTCAAACTCAATTAAAAACAATTAGAGCCAAAAATGCGAATTTTTTTGTTTCTATGGTCTTCTGCTCGCATAGTGGGAAAATACAAATAAATTTTTTTCTCGAAAAGTTACAAAGCTACAGGGCTGAAATTTGCAGGGTATTTCCACATTGGCAAGCTGGACATTTGAGAAAAAACAGAACTGAAAAATCTCCCATAGCCTAGGAGTTAGGCCGGAAAACGTAATTCCATTGTCTCCTGGAAAAGTTACAAAGCTTCTAAAGTTTCCATGGCAATGGTTGTATACGAATGTAGTCCGTGCTATTTTTAGAATGTAGTCTGTGCTATTTTTAGAAATACTCTTTCTTCCTCTCTTTTGGTGTTTTTGAATACCTTTTTTGACAAATTTTTTTTGGTCAGATTTGGAATTTGATGTTTGAAAGTGCTTTTTCGTTTAGATTTTGTGAGACGGTGAGAGATTTTCTTGCGGAAGGATATATTAAAAATAGCCGTTTTGTAGTGTTGTGGTCTACTTTCATATTTAATACCGGTATTGAATTTTTTCCAGAAACTAAGTATTGGCTAGGCTTTAATATGACAATTCGGTCAATCAAATTTTAAAAAAAGATGATGATAATGAAGTATAATGATTTCCCTT
>NW_008708906.1:7530-25195 GCF_000327385.1 Lottia gigantea
TGGGAAAATACAAATAAATTTTTTTCTCGAAAAGTTACAAAGCTACAGGGCTGAAATTTGCAGGGTATTTCCACATTGGCAAGCTGGACATTTGAGAAAAAACAGAACTGAAAAATCTCCCATAGCCTAGGAGTTAGGCCGGAAAACGTAATTCCATTGTCTCCTGTATAGGCCCTGGCGACCGAAAACGGCAACTCACCAACCTCGGCCCAGTGACTCGATTTGGCTCCAGTTTTGGACTTTTTCGACTAATTGGACCCCAGACTGACCGAAAAACACTTCAAACTCAATTAAAAACAATTAGAGCCAAAAATGCGAATTTTTTTGTTTCTATGGTCTTCTGCTCGCATAGTGGGAAAATACAAATAAATTTTTTTCTCGAAAAGTTACAAAGCTACAGGGCTGAAATTTGCAGGGTATTTCCACATTGGCAAGCTGGACATTTGAGAAAAAACAGAACTGAAAAATCTCCCATAGCCTAGGAGTTAGGCCGGAAAACGTATTTCCATTGTCTCCTGTATAGGCCCTAGCGACCGAAAACGGCAACTCACCAACCTCGGCCCAATGACTCGATTTGGCTCAAGTTTTGGACTTTTCCGACTAATTGGACCCCAGACTGACCCAAAAACTTTTCAAACTCAATTAAAAACAATTAGAGCCAAAAATGCGAATTTTTTTGTTTCTATGGTCTTCTGCTCGCATAGTGGGAAAATACAAATAATTTTTTTTCTCGAAAAGTTACAAAGCTACAGGGCTGAAATTTGCAGGGTATATCCACATTGGCAAGCTGGACATTTGAGAAAAAACAGAACTGAAAAATCTCCCATAGCCTAGGAGTTAGGCCGGAAAACGTATTTCCATTGTCTCCTGTATAGGCCCTAGCGACCGAAAACGGCAACTCACCAACCTCGGCCCAATGACTCGATTTGGCTCAAGTTTTGGACTTTTCCGACTAATTGGACCCCAGACTGACCGAAAAACACTTCAAACTCAATTAAAAACAATTAGAGCCAAAAATGCGAATTTTTTTGTTTCTATGGTCTTCTGCTCGCATAGTGGGAAAATACAAATAATTTTTTTTCTCGAAAAGTTACAAAGCTACAGGGCTGAAATTTGCAGGGTATATCCACATTGGCAAGCTGGACATTTGAGAAAAAACAGAACTGAAAAATCTCCCATAGCCTAGGAGTTAGGCCGGAAAACGTATTTCCATTGTCTCCTGTACAGGCCCTGGCGACCGAAAACGGCAACTCACCAACCTCGGCCCAATGACTCGATTTGGCTCAAGTTTTGGACTTTTCCGACTAATTGGACACCAGACTGACCGAAAAACACTTCAAACTCAATTAAAAACAATTAGAGCCAAAAATGCGAATTTTTTTGTTTCTATGGTCTTCTGCTCGCATAGTGGGAAAATACAAATAATTTTTTTTCTCGAAAAGTTACAAAGCTACAGGGCTGAAATTTGCAGGGTATATCCACATTGGCAAGCTGGACATTTGAGAAAAAACAGAACTGAAAAATCTCCCATAGCCTAGGAGTTAGGCCGGAAAACGTATTTCCATTGTCTCCTGTATAGGCCCTAGCGACCGAAAACGGCAACTCACCAACCTCGGCCCAATGACTCGATTTGGCTCAAGTTTTGGACTTTTCCGACTAATTGGACCCCAGACTGACCGAAAAACACTTCAAACTCAATTAAAAACAATTAGAGCCAAAAATGCGAATTTTTTTGTTTCTATGGTCTTCTGCTCGCATAGTGGGAAAATACAAATAATTTTTTTTCTCGAAAAGTTACAAAGCTACAGGGCTGAAATTTGCAGGGTATATCCACATTGGCAAGCTGGACATTTGAGAAAAAACAGAACTGAAAAATCTCCCATAGCCTAGGAGTTAGGCCGGAAAACGTATTTCCATTGTCTCCTGTATAGGCCCTAGCGACCGAAAACGGCAACTCACCAACCTCGGCCCAATGACTCGATTTGGCTCAAGTTTTGGACTTTTCCGACTAATTGGACCCCAGACTGACCGAAAAACACTTCAAACTCAATTAAAAACAATTAGAGCCAAAAATGCGAATTTTTTTGTTGATTGTATACGAATGTAGTCCGTGCTATTGCTATTTTTAGATATCATCTTTCTTGCTTTAATTTGTCGTTTTTGCATATTTATTCTTGACAATTTTTTGGTTTAGATTTGGAATTTGATGTCTGAAATTGCATTTTATTTCAGATTATCTGAGTTGATGAGAGATTTTCATGCGGAAGGATAATTCTAAAAATACATTTAGTAGGTTTGTGTTCAGTGTCTGTCAAGCCGATGTTGGTCTACTTTCAGTTGGTCTATCTCAAAATTTCGTGATATTATATTTAAGTATTGGCCCGTCTTTCGTGTCAAAAGTTTCCAACGAAAAAGGTTGAATTTCGTGATTTATATGGAAAGAGATGGCAAATGAATTACTGTGGTTCAAACGATTGTTTTTTTTTTTTGAAGAAGAAGAAGAAGAAGAAGAAGAAATTGCTTCGGTAACCCCACAAATTCTTTCAGTTTATTTTTGATTCATTATCCATTGTAGACTCGTTCAATTACTAAAATTGACTCGTATCATCTTTGGGACTAGAATGCTCAACTCACGGAAACTGAAGAACAGAGCTAAGATTGAGCCAATTGTATCCAGGCCATCTTTCGTGTTAGCTGTCCGTAAACAAAATTGGACTTGTTTTAATCTACGATTTTTATGTCTTTTCTTACAATTCGGCGGTTTTTTAATTATTAGTATTCACCCTTTTTAAATTAAATTCAGGTTGATCAAGTAGCTATATGAGTAAATGACATTTCGTCGGCCTCCAGAAAGTTGTTTTAAGAATGGTTATTATTATGGTGCATCATATAGAAACATACAAAACAATTTATCCACCATCATAATTCGAATTGTTTAGAAAAAAGTGACCCTTTTTATCAAAGGATAACATAAACTATAGACGCTTATTAGAAAAACCAATTTTACCCTTCATGAGAAAACAAATAGGACATAAAAAAAATTATGATACATTTAAGCTTTTTCTTAGAATGGCTACATTCAGATCTTCGACCATAAGGGTCCTCGCCCTCTACCCTATTTTCTGTTACTGCTTTCAACTATATATTAATATTATTTGTCAGCGAATCATGGTACGGAAACTGTACCTATTGTATATGTTGCTATATTTACTCATAAATATGTAGATACACGCGTAATTCTGAAGTAATAATCATGCAATCACTGTTTCGAAGTGAAATTCTGATCGTTTGTGTTTGGACAGGTTAAAGTGTGCCAAAATGGACAATGTATCATGAAATAGATATTAATGGGATTATCCCATAGTTGCACGTCAAGATATTTTCATTACAGAAATATTTTCTCAAAAAGCATTATGCAAAAATAAAAATATCGCAGGACTTGGTGGTTTTAAAAAAAAAATCATATTTTGTTACCAAAAGACCATTATTATTTTGGCTCATATAAAACACGCGTATAATATACTATATAACGCACAATAATGGCTAACTGATGCTAAATAGCAATGGCTGTGTTAAATGAAATCTTTGCTGATTTTAATAACCCATTAGTACAGAACGGCCAAATTTAATTTGGTTCAGCTATACAATGTTCTGGTAATGTAAAAACTATGAAAAAAGTCTCAGAGGCTTGTCATACTTGTTAAATAGGAATAGTTTGCTCATTGCGTTTACCGAAACTGGTGAATGTAAAAACCAAACTCTCTTAAGTAAAAAAACTAACTAGAGGCAAATAAAACAGTTTTCACTATTCACTTTTTTCGTTGTCAATTAAACTCTTAATAGGTAGGTTATGCCAAACGTTGGTTGAAGCCACTGAAAAAAGACCGAAAACAATAAGCTGAAATGCTATAATAGTTGACACTTTGATTATTTGATTCGTGTTGGCACTTCTTGGCAATGAGATATGCTTGAGTCAAGTTTGTGGTGTGGTATATTGAAAAGTCAGAGAGGAGATTTTAAAATCGATTGCCTTTAATGCTGACAACCAATGGAAATTCTTTAGAATTGATGTAGGCCTAATATGGCTGTGTTTTTTAAAGTTATCATACGTTTACTTAAATGGAAGGCGATATTTCAGAAAGGAAAATGTTACTTATTACAGTGAGAAAACAAATGTTGCTGCTGCGGACCCGGTAATGTACGATAATAGGCTACCATCAAGCTGAAAACACACTTTTGATTCCAACAATTTAGAAAAAGCCACAAATCAGAGCGAAATTAAAATGTTTACCTAAACTTTTTTTACTATGTAGTTTTGGCATTTTAAAATTGTCTATATTTTGGTGAATAATTTTCTTAAATTTTATTTCAGATCTCCGATTTCAGCCGGATTAATCATCAAATGCCATTTTTCTAGGGGAAAATACAACCTAAATGTAAATTGATTTTTTTTGGTTTGAAAATCAAGAATTTGGCTGACCATTCATTTCATCAAATTTCAACTTTTCGGACTATGTAAATATTTTAATAAAATTTCGGATTAATAAAAATCTTGTAGTTGACCTTATTAAGTTGACCTGAATATCACTACGCTGTTCAAAATGGCCATTGCAATCAATTTTTCGTGTATTTGATATTCCTCTTATATAAATTCCGTTAAAAATAGAAGAATTGTTTATAATTTATTATCTTATAGATCCACGGAGAAAATTAAATCTATTTTTAGAACCAGGACTATTTTCTGTCGCGTAGTATTTTTTTATAGTGAACTGTCTACGGTTCTAGACAGAAAATTGTCAACAAATAACCTACAAAATATTGAAAATGATTCGCAAAAAACTCGGAATATATGTGGTTTTGGTGACATGGTATGCTGTTATTGCAGGTAGGGTACAATTTATTTGTTGTTTTCAATCTAAGGATTGATAATTGAGTGAAATGGTTCGATAGAACAGCGATAGAAAGTTAAAATCAAATTGTGTATGTTGTACATATTATCCAAAATGGAGGTATATGTCCGATGTTTTACCAACTGCAGGTGCGCTTTAAACTGGAGCAGTCACGATGCAATGTTTACATTTTGTACAGGTGTTGAACTTGCTGAACAATGCCATAAAAGTCATTTCCAAATTGTCTGTCTTTTGGTTATGGCTTTCAAAATGGTTGCTCTTTTTCTCTCCAGACATTTGAGGTCACGTTGACATAGCATATGAAATCATTTATGTCAGTTTGTCATGTTATGTTGTTATTGTAAGCTATTATTGTATAATGACATTACCTATTTCTTTTTAATTTCACACCTCTGCTATTTATTTTAATCATATTAATGACACTAGACCTGTAGTGGTAGGTTTATTGTTTTGGGAGTGGGGGAGGGAAGGTCAATATAGGCCTAGCCTAATACTATATAGTAATATTAAATGGAAATTGTAAAGAGCTTATCTGGCTTTTTATATGTAACAGATTATTTGCAAAATTTCAATCTTCTGTCAGATCTTTGTTGATCCCTTAATTGTGGATATTCTAAAAGGTATTGTAAGGAGTTTTTAAAGTACCGGTATTACATATTGGGGACTGCTATAGTATCAATTTGCACCGTTCTAAATTTCAATCAGATGTCTGTGGTACCTGCAATTCCACTAAAACTAACTAAAACTAAGTGTTTGATGACATCAGTAATCGCATCAAAGGATCTTGTGTGATAAGGCATTTATTTCGATTAGTGACCTCATCAAACACTGAGTTTGAGTGGAATTGCTTGAGTCACAGACGCCTGACTGACAATAGGAATGGTAATTTGATGATATCAGTGTCCTCAATACAAATTTAGAAATATATTGACCCCGTTATGATGCCACTGTCTAAAAAGGTGCTAATAATATCCATGGGCCTTTGCAATAGATGAATTTTTATGAAATTCTTAATTTCAATGGAATTTCAAAGTCAGAGAGGTTTCACTGAAAACGTGCAAATATCCTTGTCCCAGATACAGATAAAAATTTTGAGGAAAACCTCCGTGCAATCCAATAAATATTGCTTATATTGTATGTATGATCGTAGATATCTTGGATATGATTGTTTAACAAAATAAATATATTCCTTGTTAAGATAATAAAGTTAAATATTCTTTCTTAATTTGTTTTAGTGGTAACAGGATTAAAGTGTAAGTGTACAGAATGTAGTCAACCACGTCAACCTAACAGTACCTGTACAACAGATGGTATATGTCTAGTGTCTTCTATACGCAGTAAAAAGACAGGGAAAATACGAGTGCGACGATTGTAAGTATCTTCAGCATACTGATAGAATCGATTTGCAGCATTCGTTCCAATTTTCAATCAGACGTCTTGCTATTCCACTTAAACTATCACAAAGGTCCATCCTTTTAAATATACTTAATGGCAGCTTTTGCAATAGTGACGCCATAAAGTGCTTCCCTTTAGTGGAATTGCAAGAGCCACACATCTGACTGAAAACTAGAATGGGGCAAATAGATGATATCAGTGTCCCGAATACATAAAAAAAAATCTCTTTAAGAATTTATGAATTTTTCTACCGTCGTTAATCAGCTGGATATTTAACAACTCTCATTTGTCCAAATACATGAATAATGGATGCATAAGTATAATGGTTGAAGAGACAATGGCTTGAAAAGTGATGATTAATTACCGGTACCAGTATTCTATAAAAAAAAATATGAATTCAAAACGATTGCACCTTATCACTAGGTTAGCAAACAACAAACCAACTTGTTACTGAGAGAATATTTAACACTGCTGTTTGTAATATGATTTTGATCTGCCTAAGTGAAAGAGGTAGATGTAATGGTTGAAAAGACAATGGCTGGAAAAATGATGATTAATTACCGGTATTCTATCTTTTAGATGTAAAGACAAAGAAGAGCTGTTTCCTGACAATAGACCAATGTTTTGTGAAGTTATAGAAAAACAAAAAAGTAATTTCAATGTATATTGTTGTAATGATAGAGATATGTGTAATGCTGATATCACACCAGAGTTAGAACCACCGACAAAAACACCTGAAGAAATAGCAAGTAAGTAAAAAAACAGCCATAACTGTCTTTAAGAAGGATAACAACTTAGCTTCAGAAGGATTTATTCTGCCAGCTGGTCATTGACTATACTTCATTGCATTGATCTTTCCGACTGGCTGCTCCAGTAACCCAGTCTCATCTAAACATTGGCCAATGGATAAAATGAGTTTTCGTTGAAGAATGAAAGAAAAACTACATATCTAATTACAGCTGGGTTGAGAGTAAAAATTGAGCTAAGATTACTTATTTAAGTTAGGTGGACTTTCAGACCATTTATTGGACTTAACAAAGCACAAGAAGTCAAATGACCATATTTTGATATTGATTCCATGACCAAAATCGACCCTGCCTTTTTTGAAAATGAATATCAGAATTTCCTTTCACAAATTCAATTCAATCCATTCTCAGGAGAAAGAAAGGAAGCAGATGGTATCAGCGCTATGGAATTGATGGCTTTTATAGCAGTACCTATTGGTCTAGTTTGTATACTGATATTAGTAGCCTTCTTTATGTTTCATCACCATCGTAAGTGTCAGCGAGCATTCCACCGAAATGATGAACACAGTATCGAAACCAACCCATTGGTACCGGGCGAACCAGCATCATTGAAAGAACTTTATGAAACCATGTCTCATTCTGGCAGTGGTTCGGGTAAGAAAATCTTGTTCACATTTTTTATTGCAGAAGATTCTACTTGCCATACATATCATGTATTTGTGTGTATAGTGCACAATTTTTTTTTTGACAATATCAAACTTGGGATGTGCATTTTAGACAGTGACTAAAAAACTGACAAAATTGTTATGCAATACATGAGTCATTAAAATATTCAACCAATCAAATGTGAGAAACTCTGTGTTTCAGTGGCTATCAGTGATCAAAGAGCCAAAGAAGAATTTTTTCAGACGTGTGGTACAGCAGATAGTTATATATGCATTTCGATCAAAGTTGCCTTAAAATGGTCCTCAAAATTTAATAAATACTTCTAGGTTTACCCATCTTGGTCCAGAGAACAATAGCGAGACAGATCAGGCTATGTGAGATAATTGGTAAAGGGCGGTATGGGGAAGTCTGGAGAGGGCATTGGAGAGGAGAGAATGTGGCTGTAAAGATTATTTCAACCAGAGAAGAGAGATCTTGGTATAGAGAGGCTGAGATTTATCAGACTGTTATGTTAAGACATGAGAATATACTAGGATTTATTGCTGCCGATAACAAAGGTATGTTCAGACAAACTGTATAATTGCAAATATAGTGCACATGTCAAAAATTATTGTTTTTCCACACTTCATGGATTAGCCATATTTTTAATTAGAACAGCTTGTTTTGGAAAAGGAGTGTAGGGTTCAAGTGGGTGTTCTGGCTGAATTACCTCATAGCATACTTCAAGGCTTTGCCCTTCAAATAAAGCCCATTCAGGTGCAGAACAGAAAATTTAATTTGCATTTATTTTTATAATTTAGATACGTCAAATTTCCCTCATTGTACATTGCAAGCACTTGCCTTTTCTCAGTAGGCCAATCAGAAAATGATAGAAAAGTAGGCTGTAAAACTCATTTCTAATAACAGATAATGGAACGTGGACTCAACTATGGCTAGTAACAGATTATCTGGAGAATGGTTCGTTGTTTGATTTCCTCAACCGACAGTCAGTGACTACAACTAGTATGTTAAAAATGGCTTTATCAGCTGCCAGTGGTCTAGCTCATTTACATATGGAAATTATTGGTGGAAATAGAGGTAAGGAGCAACTATCTTTTACGAGGAAAACAACTTAGGTTCATAAGGACCCTTTCTACCAGCTGCTTCTTGCCCAAACTTTCCTAGGATTTTCTGTACCCATTTTACAGACTGGAATAGTGAATAAATGATCTATTCAAGTTCACCAGAATTACTATCAGTGTCCCCGATACACATCAAAAGTCAAAATAAAACCCCATTTTGGGGGGGTTTAATTTAAGTCTTGAAAATGTGTAATTAGTCTTAGTACTTGAAATGTACGAAAATCGCATAATTCCTTTAAAAATATCTCAAACTTGGAATTTTACTCACTATTTCTATATGTCTTTTCTATATGTCATAGACTATCTTAAAATGATGAGTCGTCATCGTGGATCTAATTTTGTGGGTTTAATCACTTTCTGAAGAATGTATATATTTATCACTTATAAACCTGTTGAACGATATTTCCTTGTCTAATATAGTAATGAATTTTGTCCTGTAGGTAAACCGGCTATAGCTCACCGCGATTTAAAGAGTAAGAATATACTAGTAACAGCTAATGGTACATGTTGTATAGCAGATTTAGGTAAGAAAATTAATTGTTAATTTTAGGAAAAACGAAACAGCCATTTTCTACAAGGATAACAACTTAATCTTATAAGAATCCTTTATACCAGCTGGTCCTTGGGCAAACCTCTTGGCATTGATTCTTCCCAGAAATCTACCCATTAATAGTTGCATCAATGACATATTCAAGGTAATTGGACTGAAACACACGGACCAAGATTAGAACCCATGACCACCGCTCTCATGCTTATTATCCTTCAAGGTTATCCTTGTCACACAATCCAGACCACAATATTATGAGATAACAGAATTAATTTTGAGGTAATCTTATTTCATTTTCACGAATTTCTCTCTTTGCAGGATTGGCTGTGCGACATGATTCCAAGACAGATTCTGTAGATAACCCACCTAACAATAGAGTTGGCACCAAACGCTATATGGCGCCAGAAGTCTTGGATGAAACTATTAACATGAATCATTTTGAATCCTTTAAAAGAGCTGATGTCTATGCGTTTGGTTTAGTTTTATGGGAAATTGCCAGAAGATGTAATGTTGGGGGTGAGTTCTCAACAATAAATTAAATATAGAAATTGCAATTTTTCTTTTTTTTTTTGATTTTTACTCATTATTGTAATCTAACAAGTTTTTTTACCACAGCTGTGTTCTAATGACGTTCTTTTAAATCAGTGATTTATTACTTGTTTCTCTCTAATAATGAATGGAAATAAAGTGCGGAAGTAGCACCTTGAGAATCAAAAAAACACTAAAACAACCATTCTGGTTCATAAGGATCATTTTTACCAGCTGCTCCTTGACCAAACCTCTAAGCGTTGATCTTCCCACAATACCCATTCCTGGATCGACATGGAAATGGGGACCGATGACTTATTCAGAGTCATCAGACTTTCACATGCTGACCAAGATAAGAACCAATGACCATTACTTTTACTGACTGTCCTAAAAGAAGAATGGTGTAAGTGATTTTGTGTGTTATATTATATAGGTATAGCAGAAGAATATCAGTTACCATATTATGACATGGTACCGTCAGACCCATCATTAGAAGATATGCGTAAAATAGTATGTATAGACAGACATAGACCAGCCATACCCAACAGATGGCAATCAGAGGTGAGTTCTTTATCAAAACATTTCACAACACATAGTAAATGACTCCTTTTCTTCAGTGGGGTGTTAGCCTCTTGGTATAGTGAAAGAGTTCTTTCTCACTTTTCACAAGACTTAGTAATCTGAGTATATATCTGATTCGCAGTGGCTCAGTGAGTTTGAAGCTTTCTCAGTAACATGTTGGTCCAGGCTCCAATCCTTGCATAGATTGTAGTCATACTTTTTCAACCCAGATTTCCCATGGTCAGTGATGCAGGTCTGACATGAAGAAAGATCCCTTGACAGTTGGAAATCGAAAGAGAGAAGGCTAATGATGCTGTATTTGCAATTTTTTGTCTAGATATTTGCAAATTAATTAGATCAAATTGTATTTTTTAGAATAATAGGTATTGAAATTTTATTTCTAATGTATTATATTTTCAGCCGTTGCGTGTGATGGCAAGATTGATGAAAGAATGTTGGTATCAGAATGCTGCGGCCAGACTAACAGCTTTACGTATCAGAAAGACATTAGCCAACTTGTATTCCTCAGAGGATACGAAAATATGAGATGGATACCTCAATACATATATTACGTGTACAACATCATATCTGAGAATCTGAGGATCCCTCAGAATCATCACTCAGGAGGTGACATTAATACACTTAAACCAGCTAGCTTACTTAACCTTAAATTGTACAAAGTGTACAATTTTTGATGATATAAAGTGTGTACAATTTTTTATGGTACAAAGTATGTACAATTTTGGGATTGTACAATGTATGTATAATTTTGGTATTGTACAATGTATTTATAATTTGAGATAATACAAAGTACAATATTGAGATAATACATAGTGTGAACAAAATGGGGATATACAATGTGTATAATATTGGTATTGTACAATGTATGTATAAATTTGAGATTAAACAAAGTGTGTATGTGCACTTTTGGGATAATACAAAGTGTGTACAATTTTTTGGATTGTACAAAATGTGTAGTTAATGAAGGAACATCAAAAATCTTTCAAAGGAGTAAACATTTTGTAGCTTGTATATTGCTTAAAGAAAAAGGTTTTTTTCGTTTTAAGTTTTGTGTGTCACCGAAATCACCAAGTCGGACAATATCGGTGTATGAAACCTGAGTGTGATTGAAGATTTAAGGCAGGAACTCATTCATCACAGTGCTCATGGAATGTGCCATGTTTAAAATGAAAATCTGATGCACAAAACCAAAATGCCTGCCATTGGCAAAGGAATTCAGTCCTTTTACACTACCTCTTGAGACTCATACGTGTTAAAATCTCTGGTACTTTTAAATACACTTAAAGGAATAGTAGAATTTTCTTTTTTTAGGTTTTTAATGTGCATCACGGGCACATCTATGTTTCCTATGTACATAACGGAAAGGAAACTTCTGTACAATAAAATGCAACTTTTTATTGCACTCATATCTTTGATAATATTTCACTAAGATTTATCAACACTCTCTAGAAGTGTCTCTTAGGAACTGTACATATTACATTCATATTCATCAATTCAACAAAAAACAGTCCACTTAATTTTTGGGTGGAATAAATTTATCTAGTTACAAGAAGCCACTATGTATGTTGCGGTTTTTACTTTAAATCCCTTAAAATAAAGTGGATTGCTCTAGTTTGTGTTTTGAATAATACAGGATGTGCACTGATAGTTTTGACTTTTATTGTGAACGTCTTTAAGGACAAGTTCTGAATTTCAGTGATGATTATTATCAAAATTCAATAAAAAATGTCAAATAATGTTTGTCCCCATGATTAAGGAACGCTAAAGAATCGCCACCAAATACAAATGTATGGATATTTTTGCTCATGTTTGTCTTGTATAAAAACTTGAGCAGTCAACTTTATTTTTTAAGGTAGAATAAAATTAATAGTAAAACAATTTTTATGGACTAAACTTACATTGTGTAACTGACTACTTGAAATCCCTTAAAGTGAAATGAACTGTGCACTTTTATGTTTTGAATTGGACCCAAATGAGCAGAAATATCCTTGCTTGACTGTAATAACATCATGAAAAAGTTATATTGATGGCAATGGCCAAAATACTGACACTTAGTGCCAGTTTTGGAGTTATGTAACATGTTGTAATAACAGCTTTTCTTATATAGTTTTATATTGCAACATTATCGGTTAACATGTATTATCTAGTACAAATGATAAATACTTTATCATTCTCATTTTTAGGCACTTCTGTCATGTATTCAATTTTAAAGTTTTTTAAGTCAGTTAAGAACAAAATGTTGAATTTGTGATCAGAGATTAAAGGGATTGTAAAGAGGTATGTAAAATATTTTTGAGACAGTGTTTACATCATTTTGTACGATGGTTCCTGCAATTCTACTTTAACATTATATAAGACCCTTTGTGATAGTGGCATTATCAACCACCTAGTTTCAGTAGGTTTGCAAGAATAACAGACGTTTGACTGAAAATTGAAATGGTGCAAATTAATGATATCAGTTTTTCCCGATGAAAATTTTAAAAATAGAACTATTTACAATCCATTTTGAGTCATTAGTAAATACTTGTCATTTACAATATCATCAGTAGGATGTTCAAAATATTTAGATTTTGTTGAGGCTTTTACATTTATAATTGATCCTGTCAAACAAATAGTGGTCTTGAGTATTTGTCTGCTCAGAAATATTTATACCCCACAAAATGTGGCAGGATACACCAAATAAATTCAATTTTTCAAAATTGTTCTTTGAAATTGGGAATACCTCCTCAAACTCTAAGTTAGACGTTCCCCATTTGTACTAGTACCAAAAGTATAGTGCAACCACTGAGAGAAAGCAACTGTATATCTGTTTGAAAGCTCTACATATTGTGTATGGTTATATGATAAGTAAGAATGGAGGTATGAAAGATTGGTAATATTTGGTATGACAATACTTGTGATATGTTCTGATAATGTAAAATATAACATTACATACTTATCTCAAACAATTTGTTTGACTGTTGTGTCACACACACTTGTCCGAAGTCTAATACTTACTTGTCCTTGCCAATTATTTTTAGTACAGTAGAGTAGCGGACTGAACACTCTGCTTCCCAGGGCCCAAGCTTATCACTGCTCATCTCCGATCGTTCTTTTAGACTACTTAAAGTAAAAGTTAGGCTTTTACATTTTTCAAAGAGATCAAAACGATTCGTTCAAAAAAGAAAATAAATTTGGAATCATAGTGGTTCGACTTCGAGTCCGAAATTAAAGTTTGCCAATTATGGTCCCGAATATAAAATAATTTGAAAGCTAAAACAATGCGGCCGTCATCGCATCTGATCTCAAGGCAAGTGCTTCAGAAAGTCGGCTTTCAACCTCTATCACCTCCATAATTATGTTGGATAAGAGTAGCACTCCCTTATGAGAAATTAAAATGTGGACTCCATCGGAGTAGCACCCAATTATGACATGGACTAAATAGAAGAAGCACCTCATTTTGACGTTGACTAGATAGGGGTAGCACCCCATTAAGACGTAGGCTTCATAAGAGAGGCACCCTGCCTTGACTTTGACTAGTTTGATGTAACACACAGTCTTGAAGTGGAATGCATAGGAGAAGAACCCTGTCTTGACGTGGACAAGAAAGATATGGCACCCAAAAATGACGAGGACTAGAGAGGAATAGCACCCACTTATCACGTGGACTAGATAAAGGTTGTACCCCATTATGACGTGGACAAGATTGGAGTAGCACCCCATTAAGGCGTGGACCAGATCGAGGTATGGTAATAATAACTACGTCATTCTACATGTACCAATTTTATTTATACATTGGGATTGTCTCAATGGGCATATGGTTGCGCAAAATGTTTTCATATCCGATTGGATCGTTTAAGATAGAAGGTGCTTGTGATACGCATACAAAGATTGGAAATTCTATTTTGTGTCCCTTTGCATTTCCATTTGATTGGCGATAACTGTAGAATATCTATGGAAAAAAGGCAGATGCAAATACTGAACGTACATACGATAGATATACACACGACACACGGCTATCTAAACCAAAAGAAGATCTGACGGCGTTATGAAACATGCGAATTGGGATAAATAAATTCTTTGGCAACGGCCGTAACGATTTCCCAGGCAAAATTCGGGATTCTGTATATCTTCTATACATTCTTTAGCTTCGAACTCTTTTCAGAAAGTCTGCAAGATTCCGTCATTGTTAACACTCGTTGCTTCAAGCCACGGACACGGGTTCAATTTTGTTTACACTCTGACCGCTCATTGTCGTCAAATTAAATGACCTGGTGGCTTTACTGAAGACTCTACTGTTGTGCTCGAGCAGGTAGATGGTAGCGTAGATCTTGGGCAAGTATAGGAACAGTAGCACTACCGTACTGTTCAAGATTAGGGCTATAGCCAAGGATACCGTTTTCAAATATTCTCTACCGGCGGTAAAATAGGTCGGAATGAATGCAAGCCAGATGACCAACGTTGTGTAAACGCACATGGATATGAAACGCGATTCGTTGAAATTGTCTGGTAATTTTCTGGTTCTGAAGGCGAAGTATGTGCAGGTTAGCACCAGAAGAATGTTATACGACAAAAAGGATATCAAACCCGCCAGCGGCATATTACAACTTAACTCGACGTATTTCTGGGTCGGAACCTGCATCGTGCGAGTTGCCTCTGGACTGTACCATAAAACAAAAACGATGGATATAGCAACCTGTAAAATAAATAGTAATTCAAGAATTACAATCAATGAATAAAAATGTTCATGAAGGTTACTTAAGTGACTCAATGAGTTGGACGCTTGTGATTAATGTGATTTATCAATCAGTTGAATGGAACACTAAAATCGTTTCAAGTTTTCCAGCAAAAGCCCTTTGAGCTGAAATGCTTCAGTAAGAAGACAATGCCTACCTGCCCAAAGACGAATAACATAGCAATGACAATCTGCGTCTTTGATCCAATAAACCTCGGTCGCTTGTTTGATTTCTTTCCGGATTCGAAAATCCTATATATTCTAATTGTTCTCGTGAGAAGAGGTCCGTATATACATGTAAAGCTGATGCAGAAGCAGAAGAAGACCATCTTGCAGCTCCACGTCTCTGGCTTGGTAACCATTCCAAAAACAGTAAGATAGCCTATACACACACCAGTCAACATGAAATAACTCAGATCTCGGCTTGAAGCTTTGATGAAGCTTGATTCGTTATACTTGATATAGAATACTAATATGCTGATAGCTAGTACAATACCGATGAAAGAAAACGTCACCAACATGATCGCAAACGGTTCCGACCAGTCTATGGTAACAGGAGGAATCGGCGAACAAGATTTCAAATCAGTCTCCAATTCTGGCCATTCAAACATTGGACAAGATTCACAACTTGTTCCGTTATTGGTCACCATCTCGTTAGATCTGCAAGATTTGCAGAGCCAGCAACACGACAATTCTTGTTGGATCAGAAACTCTCCTATACCACATTGTCTACTACAAATAGATTCCGGATGATGGGTTCCAAAGTTGGTAACATGTTCAAACGTGACTTCACCATCCATAGTAAGTTGTTTAGTGAATGCATCATAGGTTGCAACTCTCCCTTGAGCATAAGGACTTCCGGTGATAAGCTGATCAATGATGTAGCTTCCCAACGCATTCCCATTTGCGTCAAATCTGATCAATCCATTACGTCCACTGAATGTCGTATTTTTTAAATATTCCAATAAAAGAGGTCCAGAAATACAATCCCTAGCCGTGGCGGAATCAGCTAAAGGGCAATTGTCTTTGAGTAAACTATCTATAGCTTTAGCAAACGTTGAAACCGCGTCCATGACTGGTGTAACCGTTGAAATTGCTTTAAATCCATTTTCAAACGACAGGACATCGTCAACATTACAAGGGGAAATGACGGAATCAAAGGAACACTTGAAATGTTTACCCCAAAATTCTCTGAACCACGGATTACGAACATCTGCTTCTGGACGGATAGTCTTGAAATAGTCTGTATACAAAGGATCTTCTCGAGAATAAAAGCTAACCGTAAACGCCCCCAATCCGACATCCCATACGTCTCCCAGAAGCTTTATTCGTTTAGCCCAGGCATCGCTTCCAATAAATATGAAATAGTTCGTCAAGCCCAATTCCTTCAGAGCAGTAAAGAGACCCTTTGTTTGAGTTGGCCCCGCGAACACTATGACCACTCTGGCATTCAGATTATCCAAGAGATCTTTAGCAATTTCAGTGTAGTCTTTACTTCCCGATCCTTCGCTGACCATATTAGCAGATCCAATACAGATTCCTCTCGAATCAGTCAATCTCTTGATATTTTTGTATCCTAGTTCGCCGTAGCTACCTTCCGTGTAAACGATAGAGATGTACGACCAACTGTAGTGAGCAATCAGACCGACTATGGCTTCTGCTTGGAACTCGTCCGGAGGCACCACCCTTAAAAAATACGGGTAGAGTTCTTTATTAGAAAGTTCGTCACTTGTGGACGAGTAGCTGACCTGCGGAATTTGTATCGGTCCCAGAAGACTTGCTGCAGCTATACTGTTCGAGCTTTTAAGTGATCCAACTACGCCGACTACATCATATCGTGGAGTTGACGTCATCTTTGTGTTGTTTGCGCAGGTCTCCTGACAGGACTGTGGCTCCGGTACGAAGGACAGTGACTGGGCAATTGTTGTTGTTTCTTTCAAACAGTCGTCCAGAATTGCAAAGCCTAATGTTATATTTGGCAGTATGTTGGAATTATTGTTAATTTCGTTTACTGAGTAAACCAAAGCCTCTACAAACTGTAGAATTGAAGTCGATCTCAAGCCGTCTCCACATGCCTTTGTGGTGCTATAACTACTTATTGGAAAAAGGGCGCCCAAGTTTATGTCTCCTTCCTGAACGTAGCGTCTAGATGGTAGATGTGGAACATAGAATCCAGATTCTGTTGGTGAAGGTGCCAAGAATATGAAATAAAGTGTAAGCAATAACTTGTCCATTCTTTTGCTGTCGATTATCTGAAATGAAAAAAAAGACCTGTCGTATCAGACTCGTTACTAAACACATCAATAAGAGTACGAGTTGAATTTAGTCTTAATATGTGACCTGTCACTGCACATTAGTCACAGAGACCCAAATTTCAAAACTGACTATAGGAGGATACCGCTTGGTTTGGAACAATGTGTTTTCGTGGTAGTGGCTCTTCCCCCCCCCCCCCCCCC
>NW_008708906.1:25245-101746 GCF_000327385.1 Lottia gigantea
AATGTACTGACAGTATTNCAGCTTTGTAACAATGGCGCCCTGATATAGATAAATCAATGCAGTTTTCAATGTTCACCCCGCTAATCGATTGAATTTGATTAACATTTGTATTGAAGTGTGGTAAAATGATTGATCTCAAAGGATACAAATTTGATTTTTTATGTGTTGAATTCAAAATAAAAATGAATTTCCCAGCTAATAATGTTTACTTGCTTATTTTTTATTATTTCATTAGGTCGATGATTATGCTACTTTTTTAATGTAATGAAATGAATGGAGTTTTTTGTTCTACTTTTCTGAATGTTATGAAATGAAAAGACGAGTTGTCATTTTAACTTTCAAGCGCCAACGATTCTGTACACACCTGGAATTGAACGCGAGCTGTGAATTATTATTGGTTAGCTGAACAAAATTATTCCCATTTCTGAGACTTAATGGTTAAACGTGTTCCTTTAATTTGATACATTTAGACTAAAACTCGTCACGTAAAATATTCAGCATGAACCTTCGATTTCGCAAGCCTTGATCTGTCGAATTTTGAGCGTTCAATTTCTTTCTTAACAGTTCATTTGCTACCGACTGGGTAAATACATAAATTAGTTTACAGTTTACTGAATTAATTTGTTAAATTTCACACTGTTCGGAAGCACTGGCATCAGATGTTTTGTTTTACCTTTAAGAGGATTCGAAACCACGGTACCTTTGCAGGCGACAGGTTTTGCAGGCGACAGGCGATATCTAAGATATTCCACTGTAACATAAAAACAGTGTCGCAAACAAGCTTTGTGTGTTAATACTAATTGAGGACACCCCATTAACCTATGATATCACTTTTCAGAATAAGATTCGGACATTTCATCTCATGAAAAGACAGAAAACGTTTTGAAAGGAGTGACGACAGTAAATAATTGAAAAATAAAAAAACTACCCTGTCTATTTCTACCCTTCCTTTTTCTTATTTATAATCAATCAAAGTGTGAATTGTGCTATTTGGACACTTTCGCTGCTTACGGTGAGAAGTTGTGGTATAGCGTTATATGGTTCTACTAAAAATTTGCACGCAACTATAACGTATGTAATTTACATGGGTGTGAACTACCTTTGCGCGTAGTTTCGTGTGCTATGGTAGAGTTCATGTTTCATTACAATGGAGACAAAAATACCAGAAAAAAATAAACGAAATAGCAATCTTTTTTAATTTCCTTGAGTGGCATTTAGTAACTGGTGTATGAATAACTGGACACAATAATATGGATAACAATAACTTTAATAAATAACTTGCGACGTTTCTACGATGATGCTTTCGTCCTTATCAAGCAATGTTGTATTTAACATAGCTTAATATTCTGATGGAAATAATCATTAATAATGTTTAATTAAAATTGATCTATTAAAAGTTGCATCATTTTTTGACCAAACATACCTTAGTCGAGAATCTTTTAGCTAAGCCAGTAAGTAATGGTGTTCACAGCTCACCGTCGAAATTTGACTCTTCCATGTGTGTCCAGAATTATCCGCGTTTGAAAGTTAAAAGACGAGTCGTCTTTTCTTGAGACACTGTCTCAAATCTACAGAAGAAATAGGTAATGGAATTCCTAGTTTGAGATATTTTTGAAGGAATTCTGCCATTTTCGTACATTTCCAATACTTGTGAAGACTATAAATAACATACAAGACTCAAATCAACCCCCAAAAATAACGCATCTGTACCTTTAAAGAAATGGAACGGAAATATTATAATGGTGTTTTATATCTTACCTTGTATTAGAGGAATAACGATGATGTGATAATTTTGTATAATTTCTAGACTGACGATATGGCACTGTGTTGTCCACTCTTCATAATTGATTAGCTTTCTTTAATCTGGTTTCTTTCCTCCCTTGTTATTGTCTTCAATTCTCATAAAATTATGAATGTTCAGACAGACGCCTTCGAAACAGATAATCGACGACTTTTTAAACAAAGGAAAGCACTTTTATAGAATCAATTGTATGCTTTATGTAGAATCGGCTACTTAAAGTTGTCGCAGCCACTTTAACTGCAGCTCTGACTTGACGGTAATATGGCCCTTCCGAACACTTTCAAAATGTCTTTATTTGCGTCCTGGTAAACACATCGACTCCAATGATGATAAATTGTCGATTCTACAATTCCTACCATTCGATCACTAATTGCAATGATTTAAAGTGATACTACGTCTTAGAATGAACATAAAATTCAAGTTCTCGAAATGGTCTATATGAGTATATTATTCATCAGTTAGCTTACCTGGTGTTATAAAGTTAGAACAGAATCCCTGTAAAATCTGGAAAATTGGATTGAAAAACGCTTAATCTTGATATTTGTGGATAATTACTAAGTTTTTTGGATATAAGGATCATGTTATGTTATTTATGACACCAGGTATATCTACTGGATTTTACTGGCCAAGTTTAAGATTCTTAAATTTTATGTTAATTCTAAGACGTAGTATCACTTTAAAGGAATACTACGTCTTAGGATGAACATAAAATTTTAATTTTGCTCAAATTTGGCCAATAACCGTATTATCCATCAGCGGACTCACCTGGTGTCCTAACTATACATCAAAATCGCTCTATAATCCGATATATCCACAAAATCAAGTAATTAATTATAAAACGCTTAATACATCCATTAAGCGATTTTCAAATCGTGAGTCTAGGAAATCCGGTGTAATTTTCACGGGGAAGTAACTCTCCAGTGGGGTTTCCCGCGTCCTTGACCTCTACTCTTGAATTGACCTCGACATTGTCATATTTTGAAGGCGGAATAATGATGCCTCGTAGGAGATTAAGCGACTCCGCGAAAGAGCAATTCATATAATTTAGAATGAATACTCCACCACTGACACAATTTTCAACAAATATTAATCATTGGCAAAGTTTGTCTGTATACACAGGAAGATGATTGTTTCCTGTTTTAGTGTTGATTACCCAGACTCTTTTTTTCGCAAACTGAACGGATTCATGGCTTGCTCACTTTTTTTAAAAATTATGATTATAGTTTTATTGTCGATTTTTCAAACTTGATAAAGTGTGGGATTCATACTTATTTAGCCAATGGTCACTATTAAACACAAATATTAGCAACAGGGCGAGTGTATTCTAAGACGTAGTATCACTTTAACAACTGTTACAAAATACCTCACAAAACACCAATAAATATTGTCTTGACCAACAAGCAGTAAGGATAATCCAGAATCAGATGACAAGTTGATTTCCGTTTTACGTTACTGATATCGCGAACTGTTCTCCCCCAGTAGGACTGTGGATGACAATTAACCCTTGTGCTAGAACTTGGGGTATATCGGGACCCCAGCGTCGATTTTTTTCGAATTTCCAAAATGCCATCGAAGATAGCAGTTTGGTTATTTCAAACATTGTCGCTGAATGAATTTTTAACTTGTTCATGATCAGTCTACTGTGCAACAATCACAATTAGCGGATATGTTACCCTTTTAAATTGAAACACACCATGCAAGTATGTTGGGGTACATTTAGACCCCAGATAAATTCAGTGCTAAAACTGGATTTCTGTGAATAGAATTAAATTGTAATCTACCTCTAAAGCTAGTTGTCTTAGGTTAAAGTCAATTTGGAACTAACTAGAAATGTCCCCGTGTCAAAATGGCCCCAAAAGTAGAAATTAGTCAAAATGATACAAAATACAATAGTCAAAATAGCCCCTAAAATTACCGTCTGATTTCAACCAAAATCATTGGTCAAAATGATCATTTGACGCAATACATCAATTCAAAGATTAAGATTAATCTGTTATACACGCCAATTAATTCAAATTATTAAATAAATATATGGATATATTCAATATAAAGAGTACATAATATTTTACCAAGATGAGACCTGTTCGATATAAATACAGGTCAGTTGAGACTGGTGAAATAACCTTGCTGCACTAACAATATGCCAACAACTCTTGATATTTTTTCCCAACAGGATATGCCGTGATACGACCCAAACACCCTATCTTATTGGTCCCTGGTCCAATCCCTCTACACCTATTTCGGCACCGAAATACAAACAACATACTGTCAAAACATTCATATATTATTTATTGTTAAAGTTGTTCAATGAAATCAAAAATTATTTGGTACCATGTAGGGGCCATTTCAACTAATTTTGGGGCCATTTTGGTTAAAAATTGATTATAACATCTATTGAATCTCTGGGGTCCTGAAGTACCCCAGGAGGTCAAATTTGAGTGTTTTATGCATATTTATCAAATTATAAATAAATGTTATAACCATATCAAGTTAAGTAAGCTACTTTTGAAATCTTGACCAATTGATCAGTAATTGAAACAAAGCAGATGCTCTCTGCTCATCCCTAGATCACAACCCAACCGTTATGTAATATTCTAGATTATAGGTTTGGCTTGAAGACAGCATGACTTTCGCATATCGGTGTAACTATCATCTTGAATAATTGATTTGGTTAACAAGGAGTCTTTATAAAGTATTATTTGCCACACCTGGAAATATATTTCATGTTCTTTTGTTGTAAATTCCCATGAAATAATAGGGGTCCCCAAATACCCCAGGTTCTATCCAATGTTATTCAAACGACGTGCTAGCACAGGGGTTAAACGTCTGCTTCCAGATAACTGATATCGCAGACTAGATACAGTTGGTTATAAGTAGTTAACGTCTGCTTCAAAAGGTTGGTTGGTACTGATTTCGCAACTGCTTCCAACGACCAATTTTGGGGGATTAACATGATGCGATGGTAATTAATTTAATGAAATAAAACTGTAAAAAAACAATGTAAAAACAAAACCGATAACAAGTGTACAGCCACCTGATTCACGATAGGCAGAAATTAATTTGTGACATGATAATGAGATAATTGGCTGATCTGTCCACAAGATTACCTAAGCCGACCTGACGTGGCATATTGTCATAAGTGGAAGTTCCGAATTTTGCTTGTCTCACAACTATCTCTGCAAACTGCAAAATTAACCCATAGATTTTATTGTCAAGGAATTAATCCGGGTAATTGTTTTTTTTACATTTATTGTCACCAATTCTGCTCCTACCTTCCTGCCCTATCCTACCTTCTTTCTCTCTCCTACCTTCTTTCCTACCTCCAGATCGTCCTTCCCAATTTCTAATAGTCACCCCCATCGCCATTCCCTCCTTCGCTTCCAATCAATAGCAGGCATATTGACGAGAGTTTGAGCTTGTTTTATCAATGGTAAAATTGGTCTGACTAGTACACCTTTGAGATATCATAGTTGGTATTGATGGCCAGGTAAAGCTAACCATTCATACTCAAAAGACTAGCACTTTTCGCCCTTGGTGAATTTATGTTATAAACAGTGATAAACTTATTATGTATCAACAGTATTAAATACGATTATCTGACTGTGCTTATTAAAACATGAAATGAAACTATTATCCTATAATTGTAAGTTAATTAGTCATCAGTATCACACCTGACTTTCTGTAGTAGTTAACTGTTAATCTCATCGGCGACTGAAAATTTTCATTTCAAGGAGGAGGAGGGGGGGGGGGGGGGGATATAACTACTTGAATAATAGTTCAAGCAAGATATATATCAGTATATGCGTTACAATACCGAGCTTTAACTCTAGGCAATATGAAATTTCTATCGGAAATCTACTAGAAACTTAGAAGAGACTTTGCAATGGTGACGTTTTTATGTGGAAATGCCATGTCCACGAACATCTGACTGGAATTTAGTATAGTGCAATTCGGTGCTATCATTGTTCTCAATACACATAAAAATTTACAGTTCCTTTAATATGCATTTAAACACATGACTTACTCATAGCTCTTCTTAATTTAGGCCTATTGCTCATTAAAATATGGCTAATGAATCACCAAGGTAACGAAATTCTTTACGATATATCAGCACGTCCATCCTGAACAAAATTATTCTAAAAATAAATCAAATTTCACCCAAAAATATATCTGTAGCCTTGACTATAGTAGTCTAAGACTGGCTTCACCTTTCATTTCTGCTACACCAATTATTATCCGCCATACTTATTTCGTGAACATCTCAACAAGCAACATGGCAGCGGAATGGGCACAATTACAATGGGAAAAGTTTGGTTTGGAATTTGATGAAATTGATAAGGATAAAAATGGAAGTTTAAGTTTAGTAGAAGTTGAAACTGTTTTACAGAAATCTGGTTTTAAAGGGGATACAGAAACCGTAAAGGTGCGTATATATATGTATATATATAAGAATTTTCATTAGGCTACTCTGTTTTCCAAGTGTTCAATACAGATTCCCCTTTAGGTGATGCAGATCAGAAGGGCTGCATTTGTATGTACCCCCACTTCATGTCTAACAAATTAAAATTATTATTTTTATACGAAAATATGTGTCAAAATGCACATATTTTTTTTTTCAAAAATCTTCTCGGGGCGCAACCTTCTCAAACGCCCAAACATGGAAAGTTTGCGCTGATAATGCGCTTCAGCAGATCTGCCGTATCTTGAACCTCGACAGACTGTTGTTCTCTCATTAATTCAGTTTGCCCATTGTTTGGACCCCGAATCTCAGACAGCTGGAGCCGCCACCGCTAACATTTCTATTCTCTTTAATTTAATTTCTACGTTGGTTTTACAGGTGTACTATATGTATATTTCAGTTGTTGCTAGCGTGAGAGGGCATTCTTACGTTTTCAGAATACCTGTTACCACTCTGCGAATGGACTTTCAAACGGTGTCGACATATCTTGACTTTGTAGCGAATTTTGAATTATGGATCCGATGGATCAGATAAATTTCCCGATGAAATGACTTGCAAGTTTTTTTTTCTCGATCAACCATAATAATTATAACCACGCCCTTAATTGCATCAATAGATCGGACCGTGGTTCACTTTATCCAAACAGCTTCGTAAAAATAGTTGCCCGTATTCATATTTCAAATATCATTAGGGGAAACGGTAGAAATATGTTTTAGTTTCTGACTTGTTGAAGATTAACTAGAGTTCTGCATCATTAAGACTTTATGGTACCCGTTCTAATTCACGCCTAACGCAATGACTCTCAAATGTTAGCATGCAAGGTTGCTATAGTTACAAGTATCTTCCCGCCGTGATAACTATAATGTTCTGTATGGATACAATATGTGTATATTTTGTTATTTATCGTGTCTTATTTTGATCTCAAGAAGAGTCTTTTCATCGCGTTTAACCTTTGCTCCCTTCAATCTTCGTCAGTATCTGTAATCGTAATTTAAAGTTAGGAGATTTGGGGAGGGAGGGAGGAACGACCTCACGACTGACAAAATCTAAGAAACTGGATATTTGACCACTGATATCATGCATTATCGAGAATCTCACCAATCGTTGAAATAAGTCAATGTGAACGCAAAGACAATTAGGAAATCGAAAATCAGTTGCTCATGTTCTAATTTCGAGCTAAATTTAAATGCTGTAATTGACCTTGCCAGTTTTATTATCCAATCAGATAACTTTAAGTAACGAAACACAATTTTATGGTAAACTACTCATTAGGATGACAACGTAAATTTTTGACTCATTGTGTACAATAAAACTCAAGTGTAGAATTCCAGAAAATTGTGTTGTTATACAATCTATCATATAGTAGTAATCTCTACCATGATATAATATATATATATATCTCCTAAGGATAAATTTGGTCATTATATGACTTATATTCTGGATTTCACCTTAACTTAAGTCAAGTTTTAGGAACTAAGGACTTACAGTCAATTAATTTTATTACCTATCTAAAATCTGTATAAAACAACAACAAAATTGCAGGTGCTGACACACCCTCCCCTTTTCCCTCACACTTTATGATTAAAAGAATAGTCTTTCAAGACAGCTGATGCAATATGGTTTAGTGAAAGTGCATCAATGTTTTCATTGAAAGTAACTATAAATATTGCATACTTCTGTTACTTATTTAGATTACTGACCTTTTCAGTTTCTGTGACAAAAAATAAAGTCTTCACTTTAACACAGAATCTATGCAATAAGTCAGAGTTAATTTTCTCGTCGTGGAAACATGAGGCTATGGAGAATCAGGTAGGATTAGAATCTTTTCACTTTTTTAAATCCCTGAGTGGGAATGGCTCGAATTTGTCAACATGAAAGAATTATAAGATATTTAATTTTAAGAAACATAAGCTTTTAAAGCTAGTTGATTCTACGAAAAAAGTATAGATAAAATAAAAGGCTGAAATTCTGAAAGAAAGGCTAAGTAATAAAACAGACACTAACTAATAAAACAAGAGAGTAACTGATTTTTAAACAAAAGACTAATCATTCTGAAACAAGAGACTAACAAATAAAACTAGAGACTAGCTTATTCTGAGACAAGTGACTAGTTCTGAAACAAGAGAGTAACTAATACTGAAACAAGAGGGTAGCTAATTCTGAAACAAGAGGGTAGCTAATTCTGAAAGAAGAGACTAACTAATAAAACAAGAGACTAGCTTATTCTGAGACAAGTGACTAGTTCTGAAACAAGAGAGTAACTAATACTGAAACAAGAGAGTAACTAATACTGAAACAAGAGGGTAGCTAATTCTAAAACAAGAGACTAACTAATTCTAAAGCAAGAGTCAAACTAATAAAACAAGAGACTAGCTTATTCTGAGACAAGTGACTAGTTCTGAAACAGGAGAGTAACTGATACTGAAACAAGAGAGTAACTAATACTGAAACAAGAGAGTAACTAATACTGAAACAAGAGGGTACCTAATTCTGAAACAAGAGACTAACTAATTCTAAAGCAAGAGACTAACTAATAAAACAAAATACCAACTAATTTTGAAACAATAGACTAACCAATTCTTTTATTCAAATCTTTTTTATAAAAGCTATACTAATTTGATTTTTAAAAGATTCTGCAACATTTTTGTAGGCCTACAATAAATAGATTTGACTGATGTTCACTTTATACCAATGAATTTGTGTGTTGATATTTACACTTCAAGCGTACGTAAAAGCGTGTTGATTGACCGGTTCACTTGACATCATAAATATTTATAACCTTAGTCCATAATACAAGGTTACCTGCTAAAGTGAGACACGGCAGAAAAATATACTGTTGTAGTTTAGGGCGTGTTGAAGAAATCAAATTAAATTAAGTTTTATGCAGTGTGTAATGAGTACATTTTGTCACAATAGCTTCTATAGAAAAAAAATTCATGTTTTTTTTTGTTATTTCAGTTGATTTTTAAGAACCTCGATACAAATAAAGACCAGAAAATCTCTAAAGATGAATTTAAAGCTGCTGTTAAGGAGCTACCTAAACTTGAGATGCAGTAAGTATGCCCTATCTGGTTGGTCATTTTATCCGAATGATTACATCATTATTTGTCCTTTCTTTCTCGTTGGCACAATAAGAGCTTGTCTCATTTCATTTTGTTTATCTTTGAATAGTCCATAAAATTACATGCCTTTAGGGAAAAATCGAGGAGCTTATAAGAATAATAATAAATCAAAATTTTTTATGATATAACACAATTTGATATAGTATTCACATAGACCTATGCATTTGCTCGATTAATATTTATAATTTTTCTGTCCAGACATCCGATTAACCGTTTATTTTTCTAGAGAGATGTCGTTACGCCGGGCGTTTAAGATGATGGATAGTGATAACAGTGGGTTTTTATCTAGAAGAGAGATCATTGATGCTGCTAAGACTTTACCCGGTTTAGATGTTTCTCCCGAGAAAATAGCTGATCTTCTTATATTTCAAGTTACTGGTTAGTCTCTTTTCCAAGTATCTCTTTAATAGGAGTACTTTATGAGTCCAACATTTTGCAGAAAATTGCTACGCCATTTTGATAAGTAAACCAAGGCGGACTAACTGGTCAGACCACCGCAACGAATAATATTTTCTTTGTCTCCCCTTCCCTCCTCATATAAAATGTTTTGTTTGTTTAACCCTTAATATACTTTTACTTTGTACCTTTCTTACAAATTTAAAAATATGATTTTTATACGTTTTTGCCTGAATATATGTGTAGAATTCTATTCTATGTTTCGAACATTTTCGTTGGATAGAACCCTATGGCCTTTATCAAGAAATAAATGCAATAGTTTCGGAAAGTGTTCTACCCATGAGGTTAGATGGAGAAAAATTGAACATAAATCTTTATTTTATTTTCTTTTTCAGATAAGGACAAGAAGATCAATTTTGACGAGTTTCTTCACGTCTTCGGAATAGAAGCAGCCGCCTTGGTCATGAGAAACGTCTTCAAGAAAATTGATAAGGATAACAGCGGCTTCTTGACCAAGCAGGAGATCATTGACGCTATCAAAGCCGATTCTGAGTTGGAATTGAAAGCCCAAAAGATTTCACCGCTTTTAATCCATTTCAGTAAAAATAAGGGAACAGATCGAATCAATTATGATGAATTTATTACTATGTATTCTACTGAAAAACCTTAAAATCACACTTTGAAGTAATTGTAACGAGATTTTGTAAATTGTGTATGTATTGGGGACATTGATAGCATCGATAACCACCAATCCAAATTTCATTCAGACATCTGCGAACCTTAGGCGATAGTGAGGCAATAAGCATTTTTATAATTACAAAAACCAAAGACGACTGAAAATTGTAATGGTGTATATTATGAAACCATAATTAACCTCAATACACATTAGTTTCCAAAACTTCTTTTCAATCTCTTTAACATACACATATATATTTATATTCAGACGTTAGATGGGGAGGGGAAGGTTTTTGTTTTGATGGATGGCTATATTGCAAAGAGATTGCAAACATTTCCCGAATAACAACGGAATCTGTAATATGGCCCTTTTTCTATCCTGAACGACACCTTAAATAACATGTTCGACCTATATCAAGTAAGCCTCGGGGAAAATTTCAACGATTTTTACATAATTAAGCTTGGAAATAGATTGCTACGTATTGATTTCCTTGCTTTAATGAATGATTTAACTTTATCTAATTAGAATTAAAACAGACTAAAAATAATATATTTTTCTCTCGAGTTTATTTTTTTAACTAATTGCATGATTCATAAACCTTAAATAAGGTCATAATTATGAAATGAATTTATTCTACATCCTACTGTTCAGTATCTTTAGAACTGACGCAGTGTGCAATGAGAGAAATTTAGTGTAGTGTTTGTACCATACGTGTTTCTCCGTATCAAATGGGTACTTACCCGTCCTTTGTGTATTGTACTTATCATAATGATAACCGGTCGTTTGGTTCGTCTACAATTAGAACTTAATGTATCTGATCTTATCTCAATTGTTGACATGTTGTGATATTATATTAAATGTTTTCTATTTCTGAATAAAGTGTCTATTAAATTTCTTATTTCTCAACTACGATGTTATTTTATCGAATTTTTATTTCTTATTCTTGTTTTTCTTGTCTAAAAAGCTGATGTTCTCACCCCTATTTTGATTGGTCAACCGTTCTGTAGTCGACCAATAGATTCATGCAAATGAAATATTGCGCCAAAGGGGTTTTGTACATATTTGGTTTTCATTGCTCATGAAATTATACATCAAAATAAGGAAGCAGCAAGGCTTGGGAAACAAAGGTTGGGTTTCAAAATTTGGCAACTCCGAGATGTGCTTACGTCAGAGAGGATTCACACTGGAAAACAGAATTGATTTTGTGCTTTCAGAGACATATTTTGGATCATTTTTCTGATGTTGGAAGAACTGAAGGCCTACAAACCACAACTGAAGAAATCGCATATGCCGAACAAGAAAACACAATGATTCAAAATGAATCTATAAGTTTCCTGATACAACAAATTCCTTTACCTACATTATTTAAAGGTCTCTGATTACTGGATGGAGAGATCAGTGCACAAGGACGACACAATTTGACCACATTACAATGTGGGCTTATAAAAACAACTAATTAGGCCTACTCAAGGTTTACTGTATTTATAAATACACACAGATAATAAATTATAATCAAAATTAATTATAAAAGTATTAGATATTACAGATGGAGATAAAAATTAATATACAAAATATATACTCAGACTTAAGGCCAATCATACCAATTTAACCCGATAAAAGGTTATAAAATTAATATACGCCTACCATTTTCAAATTTGGTAATTAGGCTATAATTTGGGATTGGAAAGAGATTTTCTAAAAATTTGCAGGTGTACTCGGGACACCGATAGCATTGACTTCCAACATTCCAATTTCCAAAAATTGCAACCACAGACATCTGACTGACAATTGGAAATGTGCGAATCGATGCTATCAGTGCCCCATATACATAATTATATAAAGTTTGGAAAAGGTCTTTACAATCTCTTTACGAGTAATTTTGACTGGTTACTAATAAAATGTAAACAAAAAAATATTGTCCATTCTCCTTGGATAAATCACAGTATTTTGAATACTGCTATTGGTCAGATGTACTATCACAATATTTTGTATTGTGTACTGTTATAATTGCTTTAATGTTAAATTAATATCAAAATGTTTTGGCATACTTTTTTAATATACTGTACAAATTTATTGGCCATACTTCTTTGGAGAAATAATTAAGGCATTCTTAAACGCCCCTGTGGTAAAATCACAGCAATTTGGTACGCTTCTTTGATATAATGTACAGGTTATAAAACCACAGTACGTTTGACTGATATTTTGATGAAATGTACAGTCATAATATTTTGAATGCTTCTTTGATGTGTTGTACAATGGTGGTCAATGCTCTTTAGTTAGTGAAATGTACTAAAACAATGAATAATGCTTTTAAAATGTATAGTAAGTAAAGGTATTTTGAATGCTGAATTGGTAAGCTGTACAATCATAGTAGTTATGTACAATTATTTTGACAATTTAGTGATCATCAAAACTCATTTAAAATCATTTAATGAAACTTATTTCACTTTGGTTGAAAGCACAATATACAAGGGGGACTACTCATTGTCACTTAATGTCTTTGTACATTCAAACCATATATAACTACCTTTAAAAATAACATGGCAATATACTCATTTGCAAGGTGGCAAAGAAATGGGGAATACACAAGAAGGATCCTCTCTGCCAGCTGGTCCCTTAGCCAAATCTCTTGGCATTGATCTTTCCAGGATTATACAACCCAAAAGAGATTGTAAAGAGGTTTTCTAAACTTTTTATGTGTATTGGAGACACTGATAGCAATGATTTGAACCATTTAAATTTTCAGTTAGATGTCTATTGCGTTTGATAAGCTATCACAAAAGCGCTTAGATCTTATTAGCCAGATTTGTTACAGTAAAAATCATATATCATTAAGCATAATTGCAAAAAATACAGATATCTGACAGAAAATGAAATAGTGCAATAGAAGCCAGATACTGAAAAAAAAAAACAAACTAGAAAACCTCCTTACAAACCATAACAGATTTTAATATTGTAAATAAATATAAAGTGACCTATTTTCAGGTATTTGTGGATTATATCTAGTATTGAACTTGTAATAATGTAGGGGGTTGGTTCCGTACTTGCATGGTAGGTGTTCCGGCTTGTCTTCGATTAAAACTAGGTTGAGGTTGGGACATAGCTGAAGCATAGGTTTTCTGAAAACATAAAAACACACTATGATAAATGAAAATGAATCTAAGTTTAAAAATTAAATTTGTTGGTACGGTAATCTTAAGTGGTAGTATATTTTAAGAGGAAGATTTTTATATAAATAAAAAGCACCTACCCTTCTTTGTGTTCTCATTTGAGCATTATAAAATGAGGCTGAATCAGGATTATTCATCAACAGTTCACGTTGTAATCTATCAAATTTTTCTTGTTCATCTTCAGGCTTTAATACAAACAAATATAAAACATCTTAGACTGAATTTTGAATTTGTTACATTCATATTTACGTCATTGGTGAAAATATACAAGAATCAGTTTAAAAAGCTTGAGGAAATTGGATCAGTTGGAAGAAATAGCCTTTTCATAAACAATGTTGGCTATTAATTTTGTTTCGTATTTTTTCTGATTTTTTCCAACTCTAATGTAATCTAACAAAGTAAGCAAAGGGTATCATGTAGGCCAAGGATGGACTGTGGGAGAGTGAAACCCAAAGTAGAGCAAAAAGTAGTTGATTACAATGAAGATGAAAATTTTTAGAAAAAAACGATATTGTATTATATTAGATTGTTTTTATACATACCACAGTTTGTGTATTATAAGCCATAAATACTCCTGGTCTGGTGCCATGCCCTGCTGCCAGACTTGTAGCTGTTTCATCATTAGCAGTAAGAAAACTTTCAGCATACCAAGTGTCAAATTCTAAAAGAATAGAAATTGAAAAGAGAGATTATACAGAGGTTTTTATATTATATGATATCATTAAAAGTATATTACCTCTTGGGATGACTAACAATAACATTTTTAAATTTTGTTTATCTGTGGATTACATGGTGTCATAACTATACAAAATAATCCATCTATAATCCAATAAATCTATAAAACTAATATAATTCATATAAGTTAAAATGATGAATATATACACTTGTTTATGTCAATTCTAAGAGGTAGTATCTTAGTAACATAAAAACTACTTTTGATATCTACAATAGTGAACCACAATCCTATCTTTTTCTTTACCTTGTAAAAGTTTCTGGCGACACTGATCTACTAACTTCTGGCAATACTGCACTTCTGTTTTTAAATTCTTCAAATCTTCAAAGTTACTTCTGTAGGTCTGTTTTAATTCTTTTAGATGTTTGATGGTTAAGAATTCCTCTTCACTAATAATAACGTCTCCTTCTTCATTGAACATGACACCTGAAAAAATTTCAAAAATGATTTGAGCATCTTCATGATGGTGACACAAATGATTTAAACATCTTCATGATGTTGACACAAAATGATTTACAAATCTTCATGATGTTGACCCCAATGATTATAGCATCTTAATGATGTTGACACAAATGGTTATAGCATCTTCAGGATGTTGACACAAATGATTATAGCATCTTCATGATGTTGACACAAATGGTTATAGCATCTTAATGATGTTGACACAAATGATTATAGCATCTTAATGATGTTGACACAAATAGTTATAGCATCTTCAGGATGTTGACACAAATGATTATAGCATCTTCATGATGTTGACACAAATGGTTATAGCATCTTAATGATGTTGACACAAATGGTTATAGCATCTTCACGATGTTGTCCTGTTAACACAAATGGTTATAGCATTTTCAGGATCTTGACACAAAAGATGGCTTTTGTAGGCATTTAAATGAAATGTAATGTAGTTTTACATCCTATTTTTTGAACCTGTATCAGACTAATGAAAATGGGCAACCATGCAGTGTACAATGAGAGAAATTAACAGCAGCATTAGCCAATGCTTTTTCATTATCAAACTATTGAGGGATCCTTCACATGTACAGCTTGAAGCAGAAATAGCAATGCCCAGAGATTTAGCCGAGGACAACTGATAGAAAGGTCATTTGAATCCTCATTATCTCATTATCCTGGCCGTGTATTCTCGAACCGATCTAAGCGTTAGGATATATCCTAGAAACAGTGTTAGAAGTTAATACCCTAGGACATCCTAGTGCTAAGATCCTTTCGAGAATACATGGCCTGGTAAAATAAGGTTGCTCCTTTCTTCTTACCTTCAGCCTCTCTGGCTAATCTTAGCTCATCCAATTTTTGTCTTGCTTTATCAATATCTACTTTATTGGCATTAATAAGCCTGGCCTTTTCTGTGTACGCTTTCTTTTTGGAAGCTAGAATTTCTGAAAAAACAATAAAATTATTTTCATTCAGAGGTTAGTAATGACTGAACCCTTTCAACACTAGCAACACTCTACACCTCATAGAACTACATGATATATACTCAAGTAGTTGGTAAAAAGCAGACAAACATTATGTATACAAGAGTGACCGTGGAAGCAGTTGTTACCAAGTGTCTCGTCACTTTAAGATACTCTGTGATATATAGAAAAGACATAATTTTATAGAAATAGTGAGTAATATTCCTAGTTTGAAGTATTTTTAAAGGAATTGTGTGATTTCGTTCACTTCTAGTACTTCTGAAGACTATTTACATATATTCAAGACTTAAATCACCCCCACAAAATGAGTCACCTGTCCCTTTAATATTAAATGTGTAGTTCTTAAAAATGATGCTAACCTCAAATCCATATTTTTCTATATAAATGTCCCCTTACCTTTATTTTCAATGAGAATACTATTAATTTTACTGCCTCTCTCCTGTTTGAATTCTTCAAAAGCTGTAGATCTGCTAGGTGGGGTACTGATGGAATAAAAATATATAAAGATTTGTAGAAATGTAACAAAATATACAGTTTCTAATTTGGTTGTGAATGTCAGATACCACACAACAACTCTGTCTGACAACACAACTTCTTACATAGCTAATTATCCTATTTTGGTTATTAAAGGGATGGTAAAGTGGTTTTCTAAACTTTGTATGTGTTCTGGGGCTTCTCTTTGCATTATTTTCTATCGGTGTGGTACCTGAATCAGTATAGCAGAAACAGATAATAAATTAGTTTCACAATAGTTATGTTTAATTTTACTAGAATTGCGAAAATTTGAATGATGCAAATCAATGCTATTAGTGTCTCCAATGTAAAAAGATTACAAAACATCTTTACACTACTTTTAATGCTTAACTGAAACTCAAATGAATCTATTGAAATAATTAATAATTATTTTCATTCTTACCTTGGTCTTTCCTTCATATTTGGGGCAGCACCCATTGAACTAATAGGGGAGGCAGTACCATCTACATCCTTATCTTCCTTTCTATCAATAGGGGTATGTGGTGATTTCAGCTCCCTGTCTCCCTTGGCTGAATGAGATGGACTGGTTGATGCTTTACCTGCAACTGGACTGAAAGAGCAATCCCAACATTAGAATTATTTCTGTGTTAAAGGAAGTTGGTTGCATTCAAATGGCTATTTCAGAGCAATAAAAGATAAGCTTACTCAGGGAAGGCAAGGGTAGAGGTTAGGACATCAAGTTCATCAAGTACTACACATCAAAGCTAGCACATTCCAGAGCTGTAAAAATTTCAAACTGTGTACTTTAGTACTGAAAGAAAAAGCTCAGATCCAGCTTGGCAGGAAAACTACTAATATAAGTCTAATAGGTAAAATTTCTTTCATTACAAAAGTGGCCTCTACAAATATCTATCTATATACATGAAAATGGAGACAAAATGAAAAAAAAAGTGATAATGATGATATTATGTGAAAATGACATTAACAAAGTGACAGTGTAAAATGATGTTAACAAAGAGACAATGTGAAATGATAACAATGTGACAATGTAAAATGATGTTAAAAATATGACAACTTAACATGATTTTAACAAATTAACAATGATGTTAACAAAGTGACAATGATATTAGCAATATAAAAATGTGAAATGGTGTTAACACAGTGACAAGGTGATGATAAGAAATGATGTTAACAAAGTGACAATGATATTAGCAATATAAAAATGTGAAATGATGTTAACACAGTGACAAGGTGATGATAAGAAATGATGTTAACAAAGTGACAATGATATTAGCAATATAAAAATGTGAAATGATGTTAACACAGTGACAAGGTGATGATAAAAATTGATGTTAACAAAGTGACAATGATATTAGCGATATAAAAATGTGAAATGATGTTAACACAGTGCCAAGGTGATGATAAGAAATGATGTTAACAAAGTGACAATGATGTTAACAAAGTGACAATGATATTAGCAATATAAAAATGTGAAATGGTGTTAACACAGTGACAA
This sequence comes from Lottia gigantea, assembly GCF_000327385.1. Taxonomy (NCBI): domain Eukaryota; kingdom Metazoa; phylum Mollusca; class Gastropoda; family Lottiidae; genus Lottia; species Lottia gigantea. The sequence goes on from NW_008708906.1 coordinate 43,029, forward strand.
GGTGATGATAAGAAATGATGTTAACAAAGTGACAATGATATTAGCAATATAAAAATGTGAAATGATGTTAACACAGTGACAAGGTGATGATAAGAAATGATGTTAACAAAGTGACAATGATGTTAACAAAGTGACAATGATAGTTTACTTCCTATTTTCCACAAGTAAAATCACATCTAAAAACAATTCTGAAGCCTTGTGATGTTATAAGCACAGTAGCAATTCCAGATAGTTCACATCATTTGCTAATTGTCCAAGTCATTAATCTTTTATCCACAAACTTAAGTTATGTAGTCTAGGTTATCCAAACACAAATAAAATGATTAAAATGAAATTTAAGTTTGCTTGCATTTTCAATGAAATATGTGAACACAGCTATCTGGAATTTCTCCTTAAAGAGGTTTTCATAATTATGTATCAGGTAGGGACATTAATAGCATCGATTTGCAAGATTACAATTTTCAATCAGACATCAGGTGATTTTGCAATTCCAGCAGAACTAAGTGTTTTATGACATCACTATTACCTCAGAGACCCTCAGATGTTATTTGCAATTTGTTTGATTACTGACATCTTTAAATGCTTAATTTAAGAGGACTTGAAAAACCCAGTCATCCATTTTAAAATCGCAGTATTGCAAAGGGATGCTATGAGTATTCCCAATACACATAAAAAGTTGAGAAAACCTTTTTACAATCCCTTTAGTTTCTAAATATTAAATGTATTAGTAATAATATTCGGTGTATTGCTTGATGATTGTATTTTTGTCAAAATGGTACCTTTCAGAAACGCCTGTGCTGAACGCTTTGGCGGCCACAACTGCAGAAAACACACGACTGTTCAAAAGAGACAAACAAATGAAGACATACAAGAAATGAAAGAAATATGAAAACATGAATGAATGATACAAATGAGGTTAAAAATGAAAATTCAAGAATTTTTCAAAGATTAGATTCAAATATAAATAACCCTGACAACCAGATTGTCTCCTTGACATTGATTGGACAAACTCAGATGTCACCTTGACATTGATTTGGTGAAATCAAATATCAATGTCATCATGACATTGATTGAACAAACCCAAATGTTACCTTGGTTTGATTGGACGAATTCAAATGTCACATTGTCTTTGATTGGATGAACTCAATTCCGATGATTCACTAATTCGAACCTGAAGATGACAGGTTGTACCTATGTGATAAATGAACACACCAGAGGCCAGTTTAGTAGCCTATGATTTAGTGAAACATGCTTGCTCTGTTGTTTCATGCCAAATATATCACAACTTACTTCCAGTCCTTATGAATTCAGTGAGAGAACAAAAACAGTATAAAAAGCAATCAATTAGCTATTATTTTTTTAGTCTGGCCAACAAAAAAAATAATTATGAAAACTTCTTCAGTCTTTTTATCTAATTGTCAAATCATTAAAATTGATTTATTCAACCAATCAGATTGCTGTATTTTCTAAAATCAGATTTTAGTATTCCAGTCATCTGACTGGTCAATCACAAATATCAATTTTCAATTTAATTTTATAGATCAATCAGAAATCTGAATTCTCAAAATCTTAAATTTGAATTCAAGTTTCTGGCTAATTACAACAATAGTCAGATATCCATCCAAATAAAAGGGATTGTAAACAGGTTTCCTAAACTTCTTATGTGCATTGGGGACACTGATAGTGATATTGATTTACATCATTCTAATTTTATCTGTTTTCAGTTCTTGCAATTCCACTAAAACTTATGATGTAGCTTGAGCTAAAGCTTAGATTTCTATTACAAGCTCTTTTAATAGTGACGCCATTTATATTAAACATTACTATAATTGCAGGAACCACAGACGTCTGTTGGAAATTTATAATAATAGAAGCCATGAATGGCCCCGATACACATGAAAAATCTAGAAAACCCATTCCTACTTTTCTGTTTCAGTAGGGGCAACCCCTTTAAGAATAACTAATAAAATAAAGCAATGAAAACATAACATACCTCTGTCTATCCTTCATTCCTTTTTTCTTACTTTCTCGTTCTTTTTCCTTCTTTTTGAGTTGAACAACAGCAGATGGTTCAGCTTTAACTGAACGTGGAGCACTTCCCACACCAAACCCTGACCCATCAGATTCTCCTACTAATGAGGCTTCATCTGATATCAATCCTGCCTATTGAAATATTAAGAGTGCAATGGGGAAAATTTTGCTTTGACAGCAGCACCTTGATATTTTGTGGTTGATCTGTGGCTGGAATCATTTACTTGGTTATGAACAAATGCTTGTCCAAGCAAGCACCATCAATCAAGCTTATGATATGAAAAGTGACAATTCAATTAAATGTGCAATGGGGAAAATTTTGCTTTCATGGAATCATGTGGAATAAAGGAATAAAATAAACATACTTGTTGGGCAGCACTGACAGCAGCTGGATCTGTTTTATCTATTAAAGTATATTTCTGTCTTAACTTCTCCTCTATTTCACCCTCCATTTGACTAATAAATTACAACAAATATCAGTGTACTTCATTACAGCAACATATTCTTCCATTTCATACACATACATGTACTTGTGTGTATCTTTTTACAAATAGAATGTCAATATTTTGTCAAATTTACAATAATAAGCTATTGGCAGCTTTTGAAGCATACAAGAAAACAAGAACCTCTTCATAAAGATCAGTAATAAGCAGAGCCTGTACTGTTCCTGTACTTATTGTTCTATCCTAACTTTGGTTAAATGAAAATTAGTAGCCTTTTTGAAAAATATGGTAGAAAAATTCAGACTTGAAGGGGCTATAAATATGTGAACTTACTGATTAATCTCTTTAAAGGCTTCGTATGTACCTTGAATTTGACGAATATTAACAATCTATAATACCAAAAAAAAAATATATCCAAATTATACCTTGATGTCAAGTTAATGTCTGATATTGCAATCTATTTCATCAAATCTTCTCTAAGCAATTAAAGGGTACACTGTTTGCAAATTGTTTTCACTAATTAAGAAGCAAAGTATGGTCTGCTACTACAATATGACTTGTTGTCTTTCCTACATAGTGAGCTCTTTTGGGAAAACTACCATATGTCAATAACATGCCATTTTTAATTAAGCAATTATCTCATTTGGGAAAGTGTGAAAACTCTGACTCAAAGATTGTGACACATAAAACTGGAATTGTGGGATAGCAGAACCCCAAGTGTTTCTGAATCCCAGAATTTGTCAATTTTATCAAGAAATGGAACCTCACTGAACACTGGTTAGTAATAATGTCATTGGAGCCGGTATAAAATTGTAAGATCACAAAGGAAGCAAAAAAAGGTAAGAAAAATTCTGATGCCTTAGATTGACCATTGTGTGAATATACTGGAATGTCAAACTTTAATTCCTGTCTGGTCAAAAATAATAGACTTACATCAACTTCATCTACAGTTCCTTCTAGATAGCGTCTAACTTGATGTCTGATTTCATACTTCTGTTGTTCTGACAGAGCATCATATCCAATATGACTTCTGTTAGCCTGCAATTCAACATAATTCTAATTGAGAATAAAACAAGTTTATATCTATTACTGACAAGGGATAGAAATTCCAAGTAATAAGATATGTATTTTTCTCGAATAAATTAAACAAACAGAGGTTGTGGTTTCTAATCACGATTGGCATTTGAAAGTCTGGTAACATCCTTCGTCATTATTTCAGTTGGCCCAGCTGTAAATGGCAGATAATCTGGGAAAGAACAATGTTGATAGTTTTGAAACCAGCTGATAGACAAGATCATGAGCCCAAGTTGTTATCCTTGAAAAAATTGATTGCTTCCTTCTTAAAAAAGTTATTTTTCTTGGAATTTAATATGTTGTTTAGCACATTTATTTTGCAGTCATTTGAATATCAGAACAAAAAAAGTCCACGAGCAGTTAAAACTATCTTACCAATGTATCATGCATGGCCAATTCTGATTTCAAATAATTTATTTCTTCTTGTAACTTCTTACATAATAGCTGAAAATAGGAAAAAATCAATTGTTAAAAGTCAAACAGAATCTATAAGAATTTCAAAATATGATTTTCATATTATACTTTGTTGTCACGAAAATATGTGTCAAAATGCATTACATCAATTATATTTTTGAAAATTTTCCATTGTAGGTTTTTGATAGTAATTGGAATCTCAGTTGTCCTCCGTCTGTCCCCAGTTCCAGGTTGCTTGTACCTCCACTTTTAAACTTTCCAGTCTTAACTTACAGTTGGGTCGTAAACTTTATTGACAGCTGGTTCACTTGATACACACATCATTCTGGTAGCAAAACGTAATGTAGATACCTAAAATATACATTATTTTCTGTCATAAATTAATTTGAAAAAAAATTGCCTATGTCTTTCTAATCCATTAAAAACTACTGCCTGCTCTACCACATAATTTCTTGTTATATACCTAAGCAGTCTGTGAAGAAGCCTCACTAAATGACATCACAGAATATCATACATTTTAAGTCATATTAGTTCAAAGTTCAAAGGGTTAAGAGTCTTCTAATTGTATTTATTTAACCCTTTGACAAAAGTTTCCATTGAAGTATATTACCGTTTCTTCCATCTGACTGTACTCGCCCCACATATTGGCTATCATGACAGTTTTACAGTTACCACCAATAGAATCTTTCAAATAATGTGTCAATTTCGACTGGCGGAAAGGTACGTGTTCCCGCCTTTTATCAGCCAGAGCTACTATCACTTGTTCTAGGAAGGAGAGAGATTTGTTGATATACATAGCCTCTGTTTGGGTTTTGCCTTCCGACTGAAATTAAAAGCATATCTACTAAATTTTTGAACCTTCAAAAATAAAAAGGCTTTTAAAACTACTGTGAATTAAACTTAGGCTAAACATCATCTTTTTCCTTTGATCAATCAGATTCAAAGAAAAATTTGACCAGGTTATGACAGAAGTCAAATGGTTTTTGTAATATAAAAGGACATCTCCGACCAAGTTCCTCCGTTGTGTGAATTTTCACCATAATAAAAGCCAAATTTGTGATTGATTGATATGGATGATGTCAAGTTGAGGCTGATGTGAATTGAAGGTTTCATAGCGCTCACATCAGAATTCTCCATCCACATTATAAATAATATAAAACAACGGCAATAATTCAAGATAACAAACCTTAGTTTTACTCAGTCTTTCTGACCCAGCTAAATCTACGAAGTTTAATTTTGATACAGTATATCTAGCATCAGACTGTACACGCGATCTTGACTGAAAAAAAGAACAAGAATCAAATTGTGATTCAAAAAAGAAATGAAATGGAGTCCTTCAGGTATGGACAGGTAACATCATGAAGTTTAAAGTTTTTTGCCTTATTTACTGACGCAAGAAACTTTAACATACACAGCCTGTAGCACATGGAGCCTTAGTCCCATTCAAACTACTAGACACTTCTTCCATATTAATCCCTTTCTGGTCTGCATTACTGACAGGTGGAAAACTGGTTGAAAGGTATAAATAGACCAATACAAAGTTTTTTTCATCCTGGACCTTCAGCAAAAGTGTCTAACTCAGTGAGTCACCCCAGCTCAGCTACAAAAAGAGTTCTGTCAACAAATTAAGAATTAAAAATAACATACCTCTAAATAAACAGTAAATAGACAATGTGACCGCGATGATTGCTTATTTAAAGAATGGGAAGAGATAGCCCTATTGGTTTCTCCCTAAAAAAAATAACAACAAAAGTTAGATAAAAGTAACATGTGCATATCAAGCATGAAATTGTGTGAATCTCTGTTAGTATGAGTTAATTTGTCGTCTGCTAGGATATCAAGTGTTGTAGGTTCAATTCTCATGAAAAAGGATGTAACATAATGGAGGCAAATGAGGTAAATTTATGCTCCAATTTGAAATAATGACCAAACTTTAGAAGAGTCTTTTTTTTCAATCATGCATTTCAAATCATGCCTCTTTTTAACTAGGATTGATCTATGACTTACTAAAAAAATAAGTAAAAAACAAAAGGGCAGAAAATAAAATCAATTCATCAAGCTACCTCGAAAAGTAAATTTAAAGCATCCTCTTCATTTTGAGCTAAATGACAGGACAGGCCTTTAACAAAAACCCCATCATTGTTTTCTGTGACTACCATAGGTTCATCATCTATTTTACTGTTAGCATCAGGTAGTGTAGATAGCAGATCATACATGGTTTCATTATAGATCTCCATATATGATATCCTGTAAATAGAATGAATAAATGAGATGTGAATGAATGAATGAAACAACCAATCATTCAATCAACCAATCAATCCACCAATCTATCCATCAATCAAAAGAGTTTTGCATCCTACTTTCATATACTGAATTAATATAAAAGAGGCAACAGCATGCAGTGTGCAATTAACCTTAATAAAATCTTTAATATGCCCATTCTGTTGCAAGCAAAGCCTCACCAGTCCCTTTTCTTAACAGAGAGAAAATGGGTTAAATAGCACCAACCTATGTTGGGGTTCAGGTTAGAAAGTAAGTCTTACTCAGTGAGCTTGCATAGCTTCTGAATAACAGTAATAAACCAAGAATAATTTTCAATTTACCTGACAGTGATGGAATATTCTGGTCTGTCTTCAATATCTCGAAATAACTGAGATAAAGACCTTGGAATCAAACCTCTATGTTGATAACTCTCTGTGGCTCCAGTCATGGTGAATGTTTTACCAGCACCAGTTTGTCCATAGCACATTAAAGTTCCTGAAAGCATGAAATCAAGAATTGGGAATGACAAATAACAGGTCCTTTCTAAACCTCTTGGCATTGATCTTTACCAGATTAACCCTTTCCATTCTGTTTCCAGCTGAGTCAACTGGGACTAATTTTGTGCATAACTGATTTAACTGTTATTTTTCAAGTCTGTGGGCCCTAAAGAAGACCTTTACCTTACCGTTATAGCCATCTAGGGCAGACGTAACAATATCTGTTGCTAGAGTTTCATAAACCTGCTCTTGATTTGTATTGTGGAAAATTCCATCCAGTTTAAATGACCAATCCATGATCTGGTTGTTGACCACCCCTTTTCTCGGGTCTTTCTCCATATGAACATTGACACTCTGAAAAGTTTGGGATATTAGAGTTAAAGGGTCAGTCTGATATTTCAAGTTGCGACCCAGGAAAAATTGTTTGTGCACTGCCCTCAATTATAAGCCTTCGCCACTTTATTTCTTACAATTTTCACAATATGGTTCAAAATTTTATCTCTCTGGTCCAGAAGGCTCGTGCCACTGACTCTCTGCAGTATTTGGAGTGGATATTTCGATTTCATACGTCAAAAATGAAAGGAACATAAAATTATCTACCTTGCCATCTGGAAGTAACTCTAAATTATCGTGAGCAAAATCAGACGTAGGTCTTACTCTTCCCCATACACAAACTTTACGTCCCCGTTGTCCAGCTTTGCTACTCATCTTGAAGCTAAAAATTAGTAAAACCGTGATAAAAACAACAACTTTTTCGTTTTGCTTTCTTCAAGCGTCCATATTTGTTTATATGTTGTTAAGTTGATTGCGCATGTGCAAGTTATATTTCCTTTCGGAAGTGGCTAAATATTTGATTAACCAGTCTGGTTAGTGTATTATTTTTCTTTTATTGATAATCGAGACATTCAAAATGGCCGAAGAAGGATGAAAAACATTTGTTTTTATGTATAAAATGAAATAAATCGCATTTTAATTTTATGAATTATTTGCCAGTGGAAGAAATAAACAAACATGTCTTTACAGTATTCTTTTAAAAGGTAAGATTTTAAAAATGTAGTCTTAGATTTTGAATTAGATCAAGAATCAGGTGTAAATTTTAAATGTTTTTGTTATTGTTTTTTGACATTTGAGTTATTGTTATGTCAAACTCAAAGTCTACGGTCAATGCGTCAGTGTCGCTGAAGTCATTGAGAAAAGAAGGTTGCTGTTTTAGATTTGACATGTTGGTTGTGATGTGTATTGTATCTTGAATTATATTTATAAGCTAACCGCACGTACATTAAACCAGCAATATCAGTTGACCTGGTTTTCTGCACATTATTTTAGGTGGGGTCAAAGGAGTTACATTTCTAACTGTAGAATTTTGAAGTGTTGCAGATGAATTAAAAATAGTAATATTTTATTTAAACAAATTTTATAAAAAAAATATAACCTCAACTTGCAATTGCTTAACAATATAACCTTATACTTCAATACTTGCATGAAATTTATGTGATAATATAAAGGCATAAATGAGCATCAAAAATTATTTGAAAATATATGCAATTTTCTTTAATATGCAAAGTTTCACAACAGGTTTGCACTTAAATTGGTTTTTTATTGATTTCTGTTATGCAGCGTTGTAAGCTTGGTATAAATATTTTTATTTTCTTTAGAAAAAGGAAAAGAATTTTATTGCGAGATACCATTGATAGATTTGATAAAATGAATATTAATGGGTTTTTAAAGCATTCAATTTTTTTTAGTTGAAATCAATAAAATCTTTTCAAACTCAATTTGATAGAAACACTTTTTTAATGCAGTTACTGCTCTTTGTGTGTACCAGGAAAGTTATCAAAATCAATGAATATTTATTTTCACTTATGGGAGACAACTCTTCTAGTCATCAAAAGATCTGAGTTTGCTATTTCAAAAAAGGTTTGATACTAAAGTAGATTGCAAGCAAGGATTTAAATTAAAAAAAGTGGCTTTTCAGTGGACAAAATATGAGTTGGTTAAGTATCACCAAATTGAGATTGATTATTGATGGCCAATATTGAAATTTGATCAATAATCTATAAAATATTTTAAAATTGAAAATTCTTCTAAATAATAAATAATCATCTTGTCAAATTTATCAATTCCATTTTTTTATTTTTATATCATAGATTTATAATAATATGATATTGCTTTGATTTGTTATAAAAGTTTATTGTGTTTATTTATTTACTGAAGGTAAACCATGTGGAAGAGATTACTACTGCACTTGTCAAGGGATACACTGAAGTAAATATAACTTTGACATTCAATAGATTATGAATGATCCATAATTGGAATTAAAAATACATAAGCGATTATTTCATCACTGTATTGTGAATATATAAGCTTAGTGAGTAAGCTTATACGTGAAAATTATGCATAGAGAACACTTTATTATAAAAGTTCCTATTTCACCATTTTACAATTCTTGAAATTCTAGTAAACAAATATATGACATCATTATTACAACACCTTTTTGGAATGCTGGAATGACCTAAATGAATTTATGTGACTTATTAACAAAAGTTGGCAAATAGTCAGCTATGAATAGTCAATACAAGTAAAGTGATATAATGATTGTACATTAGTATCTATTATATCTGTTATATTGTTGTATACACTGTACAGTATAATAGTTAGGTGATCAGAATATTAAACTAGACTAACCATTCACCGTGGGAAACTTATGATATCTAGAGAAATAGAACACTCCTTTAACGAAAATATCGACTTCTTAAAATGTAAAGATGGCTTTACACAATATTTTATAGAGTAAATCAAGCAAACTTTGATTATTGAGGTTTATGGTTAATTGTTGAATAAAAAATTTTGAGTAAAATACATTTCAAAATGACTGATTTATTTTGGGGAGGAATATGATTTGAAACAACTGTTCTGGGAAGGAATGATCTCACTGCGGATGAGAAGCCCTCAGATAGGGCATTTTAGTTATTGCTTAAAAAACAATGAAAATACAATGGAAAATTCATTTTAATAGAGATACATGTTCTGTATTACATATTTTGTTAAGAAATATTATAGAGTAAACTAAATTATCATATTTCTGTATTGCTCTACAATTGATGTACAGTATCGAGCACTATGAAAACATTGAAAATATCTTGTAATTGTAAATTATCATGAAACATATCTTATAAAATATTTCCATATATATGTTGAAATATTATTTTTCAATGCATCAATTGTAGCGTGAATTATTGAAATAGAACTTGAAACATGTTACATGAGCTTTATGTTGTGCGATCTTCAGACAACTGACTTATTTCAGTCAATGTTCCTACTGAAGTTTGACAATTAGTTCTTGTTCATGTGTCTGTGAAGGGGTAGAAGGGATTATTGTATGTTTAGTTCAAATAAGAATTCAATAAGCTGCATTCAAATAATCAAATAAAGAATGTCCTAATTTCTTAATGCATAAATCACCAAATTTTGAACAAAGCATTATCTGTAATCATTTTCCACGTCCAAAACAACACAAAAATATTCTTCCAAAAGGGCTGACTTGATATTTGGTGACCACGTTTATTTTCCTGGAGCTTTGAGAACTTTGTTCTTGGGAATAGAAGGAACTATTTCTTGAAGCTGGGGTAAAGCATGGAAATCTTACAGGGCGTTTGAAGACGGGAACTGCTTTCTTGAAGGCACTCTTTTCATAGTAAATAGGCTCAGCACAGGGACCAATGGCTATAGGCATAGCTAAATTTAATTTTCCTCCACCTTGGGAGAATTTGATTAATGTTTTTACAGAGTATGTAACTTTGAGTATGTTACAGCCGTAATTAAAGGAAGTCAATATGTCATTGTGTGTGGGAATCACAACTTCATACGACGAAGTCTTCATATTGCTTTCAATAGTTACCACTGCAGTTTCTTCAGGATTTTTATTTTGTAATTGAACTAAGGTATATGATGCTCTTTGACCTGGGGTTTGAAAACTGACATGTTGTTGCAGACCACAAATAATTTCTTTGATTTTTCTTGAGGCTGGAACCGCTAACGATATTTGTAGTCTGATGTCGTCACCTGCCAGAAACACACTTCTATCTAACGCCAAACCTATGGTGGCTGTTCTGCCTTTACCACATGCCAATGCCACCTCCTCCATGTGATTGATGGGTAAATTGACATCTGGTAACATGTTCACATCAAATGGTCGCAGAACCTTGAAATCTAATCGGTAGGAAAGTAAAGATTTCTGATGAGCTTTTTTATGTTTTTTGGATGCCACTGATTTTCTGCTGGAATCTATAAGACGTGCTTTTATAAAATAGGACACGTTGAATCTCAGGCCACTATATTGTTCATCATAATCCATGGATGATGGAACATCTTTAGACAGATGAAAGTGGAAGTTTGAAACATATTTTCCAGGTGTCAACAAAGACGTCCATTTTGTTTCGTTGTTGCCTATGACACAAGTTCGTTTGTACATATAGTTCTCTTGCTGTGTGAAAAGCTTTCCAGTTTTTGTCAAAGAAGCATTTCCTACTCCTACCACCACTAATTCCAAATACCGTATTTCCAAACTCTTTGACAAATCCATGATTACAGTTCCACTTATTTCTTCACCTGGTCGATATTGATATTTGAGGGACTCGTCAAGTTGGATTTCAAAACGTGTCACAGCATGATTTCTTGAACTGCTATGACTTCTCGTACTAGAAGTCACAGATGGCAGCGATGTCTCCCATGTCCACTGGGATAATGTCTTCTGGAAACGGTTAACTTTGATGCGCGTAAGGTTCCATTGGACATTTTTATTGTTCCTCTATGAGCTGTCATATGCCCATGTCCATGCGTACCTCCATTTTGATAAACTTTATTCAACATTTGAATTTGGTCGGAACTATCCAAGAGATCTTCTGTGAAAGACAACTGCCTGTTGGTACCTTTTTTACCACTTGAGATGCCTTTCAAGTTGTCCATCGATTCTGAAAAACCGTAGTTAGCGAGTCCAGAAGGTGAACCAGTCACAACATATTTACCGCCTGAAACACGTCCATGTGATATAAATCCATTCATTTCTACAGCTTTTTTCCTATGGGTTGGTGTAAAAGTTTGTGCTTTTCCAATATAGCCGTTCTGTGTTGAAACCTCTGGATTTGAATTTGAAGTTGAAGTTGATCGGATTGTTTTAATCTTTTGAACTCTGTCACTTACAGTACCCACTGGCACTGATCTTGACATATTGTTTGGTGTTGTGACTTCTGTTGCCATTTTTTGGATGGAAATTGTTCTCGTCTTGTGATTCCTGTAAATAGAAGAAAACTGAATTTACGGTTTGATTTACTACTCTCTTTAAATGTGTTTGTGGCTTGTTGTTTGTTTAATTTGATTAAGAGTTTTTCTTAACTTGTTTTGTGTATTGAGGACACTGATTGCATTGATTTACATCATTACAATTTTCAGTCAGGTGTTTGTGGGTCTTGCAATATTAAAACCAAAAGTTGTATGACATCAATATCGCAAGTCCGACATAGGTCTGTTTGAAAAATTTGAATGGTGGACATCATGCTATCTGTGTCCCAAATACACATAAAAAGTACATTAAACCTGAAACCATACCTCTTATAATCACAACGTTAGGCTAAAGTTTGTGATTAATAGATGCTGCAAAAGACACTGATAGACAATAAGGTATGATAAAGTCTAAGATAAGTGTGCGTGGCATTTAAATTTGTGAGATTATTGTAATCAGTTATTTCACTCAGTAATTTTTGATAACCTTACACATTTCTTTATTAAAAATTCAGGACCTCATTTAATTTGGGTGTGAGATAGCTTCAAAATTATGAGAACTGCCAGTATACTCTTTAAAAATGTATAATAAATTATGTCCAGTGCAATGTACGTGCAGAATTGTTAATACAGTAGAAAATAGAAGAATTTTTAGTTTGTGGTCAAGTTTGTCTGAACTTATATTGGAAATCAGAACGTTCAGTACAAATAGAAACTACAATCATGGTCAAAATTTAAATTTATTTACCTAAACTGACTAAAGGCGAATCAAATTTTCCAATCAAAATTGAAACCTGTGTCAATACCTGAGATAATCTAGGAAAGATCAATGCTAACAGGTGTGTCCAAGGACTAGATGGTAGAAAGGATTGTGAATCTAAGTTGTTATCCTTGTAAAATATAGTTTTTTTTTTCTTTCTGTTTTAGTTTTTAGGTTTTAGTTATCCACATTTAAATAAATTTGTCCACTTACCATTATAAAAATGAAAGTTTTATTCCAAAATATTAATATTTCTGAATAATAAATCATACAATTTAAATATACCCAGTTTATAGGATTTATCAAGCTAGAATAATAATTGCTAAATCCAATTCACTTCCTCTTGGTGTTGAAAACTAATAAAATTTGGGTGATTTTCACATTTATATATTGGTTGACTCTCTGATTTTGGGGGTAGATAAAGTGTTTTCAAATTCTTAATTGATTGTTTTTATGGTTTTGTGTATTTAAGCCTATGTCATATTAATCTTTATTTAAAATCAGCCTTCCGTAGGCTACATTTTGTTTTATAGGCCGATGACTTTTTTTAGTTTATCAGTACGTTATATATGAAATTTATATATCTTAAAGTTTTTTGTGAATTCCCTCGAAAAGAAATTGTGTAAAAGATATGGATATGATAAAAAGCTGAGATATTAAATATATATATATAGCCTATATATGTAAAAAAGGAAATGAAGCGTAACATATTGTCATATATATACAACAAGTCTATCTTTTAATGCAGATCAGCAAGTTTAAAAAAACAAATTATGACAGAACAAGCAGTGATGTTATCTGAACAAGGATTGGTAGCATCAAAATATGCACATTAATAAGATAAATTTAGATGCAATAACAAATACAAATTCTAAAGTAATTCCAACGTAAGGCATTTGGCCAGTGGCGTTTCTAATAAATAAAATGTAAAATGAGAAAAAATTTTCATTATATTTCCATTAATTCCTTTCTCAACGTTTTATGTTTATCTTTGACACTATTAGCATCAATTTTCATTGAGACGTCTGTAGTTCCTGCAATTCCCGTAAAACTAAGCATTTTATGACCTCATTATTACCCTGAGATACACATATAAAGTTTGTGAAACCTCTTTAAAATATTTTTCTACAGTCTGCAATAACATGACTAATTGCCACTCAATATTCATGTGGTAGATTTTAATTTCAACTTTTTTTTGTCAACCTCTTTTTCGACACCTTAATCAAACAGTCCAAGATGGACAAAAACTGCTGAATTGCTTTTTCTTTGGTTATTGATAACATTTCCCTGTATCCTAGTGAAGGAACATGATAATAGACTAATGGATCATGATATACAGACTTCATCAACTCCTTTCCCACCCACTTAAAAAACACTAACCTTGATCAAATAGTCCAAGTTAGACAAATATTACTGAATCGATTATCCTTTGGTTATCTATATCATCTCACTGTAGCCTAATGAAGGAACATGATAATAGACTAATCGAACATGATATAAACTAAGGGAACATGATATCACATATAATGATATATATCCATCTCCACTGACACCAATAAACCCACATTAAGGATTTCTGACTAGAGAATGTTATTCTTACAAATACTTTCCTTCTATAACTTTACCGTACTTACTACAATAACTCAAATAAATCCCACTTTTTTCTCTAGCTTATTCATGAAATGAAACCTGACAATCTCACCAGGAAAACTTTCAATCCAACAGGACAGAAGTGATCATTCTTGATTTTTGTCTACTAATTCAGATACTGAGACAACTGTATAGATAACTGAAATTGAACTCTATTCAGCAAAGTAAATTATTAAGACATCTATTAAGGAACCTGAAATGGAGCTCAATCAGCCAACTAAGTAAATTTTGAAACAACCATACAGAAAGCTTTAATGTAAATGATCAGATGATTATGCAGACAACCTAAATTGAGCTCTATTCAGCAGATAAAGTAAATTATTAAGACATCTATACTGATAGCTGAAATTGAGTATTATCGGCTGGTAAAGTAAATATTTATATGACTATATACCTTTAACACTATTACAATAATATCTTGGTCAATTAGGATCGGAAAGGATTTTGTTTGGACAGATTAGAGCATAATATGATTAAAGATATTCCTAAAAAAATCCGGAGTGAGTGATTAATGACTTTTTTCCAAAGTTTCAAATTAATTTAATGGATTTTAGTTACCTGAACAGTGTTTATAGCATTGCTTTTAACCATTCCATTTAACCAAATATTATTACAATCATTTGCAATTAATTGGAATAGTGCAAATTTAACCCTTAAATGGCAAGATACATATAAAGAAGCTAAAAAAAATTTACAACACCTTTAACAAGAAAACCTTCTAAATCTCTTTTACAATCCCTTCAACCAAACCCTATCAGCTATATGCGCTATTTTTATGTAAAAGTTGGTAATAATGTCTATGAGATTGAATAGAGAAGATATTTCATAAATTAGCACAGTCAAAAGACTTTCAAAAGGCATTATAACACAAGATTGCTTGTTCATTGACCTAGCCACTGATATTGCAAAAATTGTTGAATTATTGTCCGGGAAAATCATGACTCAAAACGTTCATTATTATTCAAATAATTAAATGAAATATTGTTATGCAAGAATTCATTTTGATTTTGAAAAGAAGGTTTTGTAGGGGCGCTGTTATGACAAAACTGGGAATTTTTTTGTTTGATAAAAGTAACCAAACTGTCCTAATGCTTATAATAAACTGATCTAAATTTAGAATAAGCCTATGTCAGAAACCCTGAAATCAAGATTTGCTCTAGAAACTTATAGAGCTCAGACATCTGTCTAGTCCTCTAAATATTTAGTTAACCAGCTGATAGAACTCAATTTCAACTACCTGTTTAGTCGTCTTAATATTTAAGTTATCAGATCAGTTGATAGAGCTCAATTTCAGCTATATACTTTTCTAGATATTTATGTAATTAGCTGATAAAGCTCAATTTCAGCTATATACTTTTCTAGATATTTATGTTATTAGCTGATAGAGCTCATTTTCAGCTAGATATAGTTGTCTAGATGTTTAAGTAATTAGCTGATAGAGCTCAATTTCAGCTATATTTAGTTGTCTAGATATTTAAGTAATTAGCTGATAGAGCTCTATATATTTGTCTAGATATTTAAGTAATCAACTGATAGAGCTCAATTTAAGCTATATATAGTTGTCTAAATATTTAAGTAATTAGCTGTTAGAGCTCTATTTCAGCTAGATATAGTTGTCTAGATATTTTAGTAATTAGCTGTTAGAGCTCTATTTCAGTTAGATATAGTTGTCTAAATATTTAAGTAATTAGCTGATAGAGCTCATTTTCAGCTAGATATAATTGTCTAGATATTTAAGTAATTAGGTGATAGAGCTCATTTTCAGCTAGATATAGTTGTCTAAATATTATTTAAGTAATTAGCTGATAGAGCTCAATTTCAGATAGATAATTGATGTTAAAGTAATTAGCTATATATAGTTGTACTCAGCTGATTTCAGCAGTATCTTTATTAGAATTAAGTATGTAATAAAGCTTATTTTTTAAACCATACAATTTTTGACCAAATGTAGTTCAGAGCTGAAAAGAATAAAAATATGAAAATTTACTTCAAAATATTAAAACCCCATCTATTGTTGATCAATGGGAGAAAGGTTTCAGTCTTAAACTTTGTTTTATGATGCTCACGCACACTCCTTCTTTAATGAAGATGTAAATAAGAGACATGGCACGTTCCTTCAAAGAGAAACCTGATTGACAGGTCTGCCTACTTAAAATAAATATTAATTTTTAATATAATGTTGAAAAGGTGTTTGTGTTTTATCATAATATTCATACTAGTTTTATTGGTGTCATGCTTGAATAAAACTTGTTTTAGAATTAAATTCAGTATATTTATTACACAACAATCAGCTGATGACTCTGATTTTACACTGCATGGCATTGCTGTCTTCATTATCCCAATAGAGCAGAAAAGTAGGACTTAAAACTCCATTTCATTTTTTGAGACAAAAACCAAGGCTCTTTGAGGTGTGCATGCTAAGATCCCTTGATAGTTCTAAATAGAAAAAGGGCAAGATAAACCTCATTGCGCACTGTACGACATTGCTGTCTTCATCATTCATATGTATGCATAAAGGACCCATGATATTTAACTTGGTTGTCCACTTCACTCCACTTCTGGTATTTATTACTGTAAAGTACACTATTATTCTCTTTAAACTATATTGAATAGAAGTTGTAATGGGGTCAGTAGTTATGTGCCAAGTTCTCCTCAAGGCTCTCACTTTTATATTTTGTCAATGGAAGGGATATTTACTTTTTTTTGGCTGTTGATATATGAACATTTAATCATACAGAGAAACTGGTCATCTAAGTAATAGTCATTCAAAACTCAATAAATAAGCTATTTTATGATAATAAGCTATTTTATGATAAATAAGCTATTTTATGATAAATAAGCTATTTTTATGATAAATAAGATATTTTTATGATAAATAAGATATTTTTATGCTGTGATTTACTGGGTTAAAGGGGCATTATATTTTATTTTAAAGATCAAAAAATTTTTGCTCAAATTTGTGAAAACAATGCACCAAAATCTAGGGAAATTTTCATCTAAAAAATCCTGCTGTTATAATCTATTTAAAAAGTTTACATGATGTTGAAAAACAAAAGTGCACATTTAAGTATAATATATGCCTAATTGTGGAGAAATATCTCTCCTTGTTCTGAATGTTTCAACTAAATATATTTTGCCATTAAATTTTACTTACAACTCCAAAACTTTTTTATATGTTATCCTACATCAAAATAAAATAGACTGCTTGTGTTAATGCTTTTTTGAATGTGACCTGTACTGGTATGTGCACAATACCTTTGCTTAATTATATTAAGCTCAATGTCCTTTATCCTTATCCAATATTTCTGCAGTCAGAATGATCTTGCAATTTTCTGAAAGGTCACTTTAACCTTATTAGCTAAAAGGACCAATAATGGATTTTTATATTTTATTATTTACTAATTGGTTGAGATAATTAGTATAAAAACACTATTAATATACCAATCTCTTTTTAATGACCAATTAGCATGAAAAAATAAAATGATATTTTATGTCTGACTTTTACAGCTGATTGGGCTACTAAGGAATGGTAACTCCATGAGGTGATTTTCTGAAGACAGTAGCATTAACCTTTTTGTTGCATTGATGAAATTTTTTTTAGGTTTAAGGGGGACATTTTTTGCTCAAAAGTTGTGAAAACTATACACCTGAAAGTCCTGAAAGTTTTAACGCCAAAAGTATTTTAAAAGTTTACTTAAGATTATGTTACCTTTTAAAGTTTGTTACATAGTTTTGAAGAAAACTACTGTATGGACTTATGTAAATAGATGTCTAATTGTAGGGAAATAAGTCTCCTACGTATTCTGAAGGTTTCAACTAATAATATCGAGTCATTACAAAGCCAAAAACTAACACCAGGTCAAACTGCCTAATTGATAATTAGTCCTCTCAGTTTTTAATTAACCCTTTTATAACAAATTCCGTTTGATCAAGTAGATACATAGATAAAAAATAGCATACTTTAGAAATATTTTGAAGGTATAATTTATCATGTTTTTGGTAATGATACCTTTTTTTCAAAAAAGCACAATGTCCCTTTAATGCCTCAAATACTGTAACTGAGGGAAATGAAATATACTATTATATATTATTAAAAATTATTCCCTTAGGATAAAATAAACGTGACATATACTTTTATCTCAATATCTATATTTGAAGATATGCATATTAGTTTTTAGAATTTTAGATTAATGTTCTCTGCTTTTCCTTATTGGGTTTATAAAAACAAACAATGACATGAAGTGTGTCTGATTGACAGTTTGAAATTCACATAGGATTTAAAGGGATTAATCAAATATGCCTCTTAACAAATTAAATGAGTTTATGAATCTCTTTCTTACGGAGAGAATATGACACAAAGTGTGTAATGGGGAAAAGTTTGTCAGATAGGGACAGTCTGCAATTCATTTATTTGCACTGATTGCAAACTGCTTGGTGTTGCCAGTTCAAAAATTCAACTTAATTTCATTTCACTTCTGTTTTATGAAGCTGACATAACCCACTCTTTAAGCAATTATAGATCAATGCACTAAAAAAATCTGTGCAATATTTTGAAAATCTTCCTTGGGGTCAATAACAAAAATAATATATAACTCACCTACTCTTAATTACTTGTCGTTTAGAAAGTATTTGTTTTATCAAGATGTTGAAAACAGGTTTTTTGTTTTAAAAATTAATTTGTTGTCAGGGTTGCTATGGCGGTATTGATTTGTATACAATTATTTCAAAATTTTTATTCATCCCTTTAGTTGAAAGTAAGAAATATAGACAGAAACATAGATAACAACTGAGGTTCACATGGACCTTTCAATGTGCTGGTCCTTGACCAAACCTCTTTGCATGGAACTTCCATTTAAAAAAAAAGAAAAAAAAAAATATTCTGCAATATAATGAAAAAAATTCTTCAGAAGCACTAGAACTGTACGAGAATTGCATAATCCCATTAAATATACCTCAAACTAGATATATCACCTTCTATTTCTAAATGAGTCTTTTCTATATAAATGTCTCAAGAAAGACGAGTGGTCATTTTAACTTTCAAACTTGTGCTTAATGCCCAACATGCCATGATACAACATGTTTTGTGATATGGGGTAATGGGATAATATTTAACACTTTCAAATTTATTAATTTATAACTTTATAACTGTGATATTTGGTGATGTTGTTGATAGGAGTGGTTAATGTCCACCATCTTTTAAATATTAACCACAATTTTCAGTGAAGAAATTTATGATTCTATTCGCTGACGTTTTATGGAATGAGATCAAGGTGTAGATAAATGATTCACAGAAACGGATGGCGAATGTTCCTTCATAACAGCTGATAGTTGATGTTAAGGAGCTATTTTAATTGACATAATTGTAAGATATAAAATTTGTAGGAATTTCCCTTCTTAATAAATGTACTTTGTTGACAAGGAAAAATTGAAGAAGTTTTTTTTTTATATATAAAAATGGCTATGACTAATATAAAAGGTATATGTACAGGATACAATTGAGTATCAAACATTAATGTGATAAGAGGTTTTCTAAAAATTTTATGAATATCGGGTTCCAATTTGTCTGTGGTTCCTGCAATTCTACAAAATATAAGTGTCTGATTACGTCACTAATTGCACAATATTCTTTACCATATAAGGCAATTTACTAATAATGACGTCTTTTAACACTAACTACAGACGTCTGATTCAAAATTTGAATGGTGGCAATTGATGCTATCAGTGTCCCCAATACACATAGAAAGTTCAGAAAACCTCTTTACAATCCCTTTAAATTGAACCCTGAATATGTTCTATGTAGGATGTTTTTGTTATGATTATTATGCAGTGAGGGATGAAAATATAATTTGAATAGATCAGACCAAGCCCTTATAGTTTTATATTTATATAAACCTATAAGGGCTTGGTCTGTTGAGATCTATTATCTGATCTACACTTAAACGTGTGCCTTGGTACACTGTACATGTCATACTGTAATTGGTAAGCCTACATCAATATTCAAACTAATAATGTAATTCTAAATATAAATGGGCAGGTGTCGGAAGGTCCTAGTCGGTGGGGTTTCTGATTATCATTGCCGTGGAAGCCAAAGAATTGTCAATTATGTCCCTATCTAACACAATAAGAAATATGAGTGTCAGGGTAGCTAACGTATGCACCAGCCTCAGTTGAAAGCCTTGCAACCCCTCCAACGCCAACCTCCCATAGAAATGCCAGAAGTTCAGAATCAAAGTTATAAAAGAAGAAAGAAACATTTGACAAGGATAGCAACTTGGTTTCACATCGTTATGAAGTTCCTTTCTACTAGAAGAAGATAATTTTAAACCACGGCCCTTGAAAGCTTAGGAAAATAAAAGTGATCCAAATTGCTACCAACTTGCTATTCCACTTCGTATAAGGTTTTTCGACATTGTTGATAATATCTTAGAGGCACATTGTGACTTATTACAACACCACATTATCGTCTTTTCACTATTCAAGTAAACATTTTGTTTAAGAAATTGTGAAGAAAAGGCGTCTCAATAAATCAGTTCAATAAAAGTGTGTCTGTATGTATTTAAGGTTGAATTGGGTGTGAACAAGACTGTTCAATTTTTAGCTATCTAAAGCAAAGCCACCATGAGTTAATGCAAATTCTGTAAGTTTTGTTAACACAGACAATAAGTCACTTTTAGGTTTGGTAAATAGCATCTTACTGCAAGCTATGTTGGTTTCGTTCCCTTGATTTTAAACCACACCTGTACAACTAATGGTATTATGCTTGTGCAACTTCTTGACAGGTTTACCATGATTGGGGATATACCCATTTATAATACAATAAATTTATTGCTTATTAAAATGATTATGTAATGGCAATGGAAAGAAATATGTTAACAGAAAAGTTCATGGGCTAAGATTAATCCTTTCAAATCTCTGGTCAAAGGCAGAATCTGATAGCACATGGATTTGCAATGACTCTACATGTTCTACTAGCTTCTAAGAATAAAGTTCAAGCAGTATGAATCTGTAACAATCCAATTGATATCAGATGTTTATAGCAGACGTTAACACTCAACATAGGCATACAGTTTATATCTTTTGACAGACCTCCTCCAAATTTTTGATCTACTACTCAAACTACATTTTTTGAAATGCTTGGATAGGTCTTGTTTTGTGTTAAAATGATTAAGTGCATTATACAGTTGTTTTTAGCCTTATTTAAGGAACACCTTTTAACATTTTTATCAACTTCATCTTTAAAATGACTAATAGCTACCTCACCTATTCTTTTGATTAATTCCCATTATACTATTATTCCCTCTGATCTTTCTCCATCTTATTCAAGTAAAGTATTCAATCCAGTATTGAAATCAATGTATTAAGAGTAGAAGTTTGATTGATTTTTCAGACTTGTTGTACTTGTACCAGATAACTCTACTATATATATGTATCATTTAATAAATTATTCTAGATTAGTTAAAGTCACAGCATTGAAGAATTGATTTCTTATTAATCATATCTATTGAATTTTCATGATGACTAGAGCATAGACAAATTATTTGCAAAAAAGGAAAACTTATAAAATGGATTTTATGTGTATTAGGGACACTGGTGTCCTCAATTTGCACCATTCCAATTTTCAGTCAGACATCTGTGGTTCTTGCCATTCCACTGAAACTAAGTGTAATTGCATTTCTATAGTTACCGGAACTTACAGATATCTGGGAAAAAATTAAAATGATCCAATCTGAATCCATAAATGGCCTTGATACACATTCAAAGTTTAGAAAACCTCCATACTATCTCTTGAAGAGAAAAACCTGTCTTCATAAGCTCACATGGTGCAAAAAGTATGACGTAAAACTACGTTCATTTCATTTTATGAGAAATACAAGAATAGGAACTCCTTGCTCGACTTTGACAATGAGTTGGGGGTTGAAACCAGAGTGAAATGCTGTCAACTGTGACTTTAATACTATTAGATTGATGATAAGTGAAGTGATAGATGTCACTCAGGTGGAACAGTAAAACTTGTCTTATTATAGCATATATTGATTTTACCCATTGGGCTACTTGTTTTGTTTATAGAATGATTGAGAATAAAACCTAAAAAAATTACTTGAAAATGCAGTTAAGTCAAATGATAACATGTTGGTTTTACAATGTTCTAGGTCAGGGAAGGAAAACAATAATACTGTTAAAAATATATATTATATTATATATTATACATTATAGATGTTTTATGTATAATATATAATTATTTTTAATATTAATATTTATTAATAAGTAAGTTTTAAGAAAATCAGTGACTATCAAAACTTAAAAATATAAAGAAACTGTAGAATGTAAAATGAGTTTATTGACCACAGAACATGTAACTTCCAGTGTCTGTTAATTTTTATCCCTTGACAGTTGGAAATCAAAAGAGTAGGCTAATACTGACATGCTGGAAAAATATCCCAATTGCAAACTGCATGGCTATTCATAATCCCAATCAGAAAAGTAGGAGGTCAGGATGCCATTTCATTTGTATTGAGTATATTGTAATTTGTCTTTTCAGGGATGAAAATTCAGAAGATGTAGTGTACAAATGGCAGGGTTACTTGGACATCAACTTGACCTCCTTCCCAGTCTTCCTCCAGATAAAGGTCATACAAGTTGCTGCTGGTGGAAGCCATGTTTTATTTCTGACTTCAGACAATATTGTTTATGGTCAGGGTAAAAATGACAGAGGTCAGTTGGCGTTATCTGAGAAAGAATTTTATGACGATCCTGTTATTATTGAAAGTCTTTCAGGTTAGTTCAACAGTTCATTACTTTAATGTTGATTTTAGGGTCAAATTTTATCTTTCTTACTTTTTTATTTGACCAATTCTTTAAGAAAAATATCAAAACAAGAACAAGAACAAGAACAGACTTCCACACTTTGAATGAGATTAGAACCCACAACAACCATTTGTAAACATACGCAAGCAAATAGCATCATGTCATACATTGACTGTGCTACGGTCAGTCCTCATTACCCCTGTTAGGTAATTCCCTGTCTATTCCAAAAATAAAAATTCTTGTTGTATTTTGCAGATAAAAATGTGATATCAGTAGCCTGCGGTATATGTCACAGTGGTGCCATCTGTAAAAGTGGGGATGTGTATTGCTGGGGGGATAACTCTCGGAAACAATGTGGTGCAGAATCACCA
Organism: Lottia gigantea; assembly: GCF_000327385.1. Classification (NCBI taxonomy): domain Eukaryota; kingdom Metazoa; phylum Mollusca; class Gastropoda; family Lottiidae; genus Lottia; species Lottia gigantea. The sequence continues at coordinate 66,613 of NW_008708906.1, forward strand.
GATGTCATTTCTACTCCTAACTTGGTGAAGATCAACAAAGTTGGACAAACATGTGAACATGGTGTTGAAAGTGATAATAAAAAGGTTGTGGCTAAAAGTATGGCTTGTGGAGCTGTCCATACCATGGTTATTTCCAGTGAGGGGGAAGTGTGGACTTGGGGAGGGGGAATTCAATTAGGTTTGGGGGAAAAAATGCAAACAGTTGAGCCTTGCAAAATTGAAGAATTAGGCAGCAAAAATGTGATAAAAATTTACTCTGGACACTCTCATTCGGTGGCTTTAGTTGCCAGAACTTCCACAGAACATAATTTAAAAAGGATCAAGGAAGTCAAGACTTCCATGGAGGTGCAGACCCAAGAATATTTTCCTTCCAAATGTAGCGACTGCAACACTGAAATCTACACTTACACCGATACAACAGATACATGTATCATTGATGAATTTCATGTTTGTAATGAGGCGAAACCAGACTGTGATAAGAGCATGGACTCCTTGGGTGACAGCTATATCTCTCACAGTGACAAAAGCGAGAGTAGTGTTGCTATAGCAACAGACGTTAAACCTGCTGACGATGAAGCAGATGATAACAAACATTCAACCGGAGAGGATAAGATTACCTGTGATAAAACAAAATCTGATCTAAAAATATCAGATGCACTAGAAAAATCACCTGGCACCGAAAGCAAATATCAATCTGAAGATGCATCAGTTACCAAAAGTGATAATGAAAGTGAAGAACAGAATAAAGTGGTAGATGAAGATACTGGACATAAAGAGCCTGATAAAATAGCTGTAAATGAGTGCAGAGACTCTGAGAAACCCACAGATGATAAACCACAAATTGAACCTGAAAATCTTAATCCAGAAAGTGAACAAACAACTCTGGACAGTGATGCCACAGCCAAAGTTTCAGAAGCAAGTGTTACTCGAGAAAATGAGCAAATGACTCCTGACAATGATTCCAAAGATATAGACACAAATGTGTCAGATAACGAACAATCTCCACAGCAAGAACAAGCCACTAAACCAGCTGGTCAAGAAGCCTCTGATGATCTTCCTGATAAGGAAGAAGTCTGGCAGAAGGCACCAGTTGCAGACACTTCAGAAAGCGTTGCCAGACCACCAGATTTATCTATCAAAGAAATTAGTGTGGATGATAAACCAAAGGTGAACAACTCTGATGACAAAGTAGAGGACTTAGAACGAAGGTCTTCTTTGGGAGGTTATTTCATGCAGAACATCAGATCTGCTACAACTAAGGCATTTACAAATTTACAATCTCAAGTGGATAAGTTTGTGTCTCCATCAAAGGCACCAGAAGAGCAATTTACTGCTAAATCTGGAAGCCAAGACATTGGTAGTGGATCTGCAGGTTCATCAGTGCAGTCTCCTGTTCCCAGTGGTATTGTAAACTTTCCTCTTTCCTGCAGCACACCTGATGGGCGGAGTTCCAAATCACCAGAATCTTCACCTACTAAAGATTGGTCTCCAGAAAAAGACAGAGTTAGTAAGAAGCCTCAGTCCATCAGGACATTAATGGCTCGACAAGAACAGCTGTCCAAATTACCAACAAGTAAAGGTGAGTCAGTGGATTTTCTTTCAAAGAGCCAAGAGGTCAAGAACCAGCATGTAGACATGAGTCTTCGTGAACCTGAGTTGTTGTCCTCTTAAAAAATGGTTGTGTGTTTGAATAGAGGAATGAAATCATAGAGGATCTTGCAAATGTAAACTTGATTAGGTAAATTCATTTAAACGATATGAAGCTTAATGATCCTTTAAGAGTATTGGCATCATCAGCATTCCAAAAGCAATCTTATTACATGGGATAATGGTACACATTTGGAGTATTTTTCAGGTGAACACACCAGTAACTTTGTAACAGATACTGAAATCTGGGTTTGGGGTAGAAATAGTAAAGGGCAACTAGGCTTAGGTGATACTCTAGATAGGTATGTATTTTTTTTCGAATATCAGCTTCTGCGACAAATCATTCTTTAGCCTCTATCATCCAGTCCCATCCTGTCTGCGCACAGCTGTGAAGAAAAAGGACCCGGGACATTACAGTGGTTTATTTATGATTGACTGAGTCTTCATTACTTTTTGATTGGTTGTAGAACCGTTATATTTTCTAATGCAAAAATGTCATTTGAGACTTATAGATTGAAATTATGCTTAAGTATTTATTAGAATTTATCTCCCTTAAGAAAGCTTGAAAGTGTCATATTACAAAATTCCCAGAGTCCCAGACTCTCAAAGACAATCTTCACAATGTCAAGCTATTACTTGACCATATGGACCAGATGGCCTACAGTTGTAATATTGGTTTTTCAGAAACAAGCCAGTTTGTATCAAGATGATGAATGGTAAAGAAATTGTATCTGTAGCTTGTGGACACAGTCATTGTATAGCTGCTACAGCTAACTCTCAGGTAGGTTATACATCTCAATGCTTGAGTTCTTAGGATTGCCAGGGATTGATTAAGGATCAGCTTACAGACAGTATCCTTGTGAACCTAAGATGCTATCCTAAGACCCAACAGTAAATTGATAACGGTAATCAGGGAATGACTAATCCTAAAAATAATTAGCTGGTAGTCAAGATCTTCAAGAGACTGATTTGTTATCCTTCTACAATCAGTTGTTCCCTTCTTATTGCAATTTCAAAATGATGTTTTTATTTCTATCAGGTATATACGTGGGGACATAATGGTTATTTACAGCTAGGACACAATGAAACAAATGTTACACCTTGTAGAGTTAAGGTAAAGTTCTCTTTTTCCATGATCATCAGGATGGGGTGCATATTATTTACAGAGAATTTTTCAGAAATACTGCATTGTCAGAAGGTTATCAGCCTTTTAATTTGAATTAGATTCAATTTTGTTTTATTTTCTACCCATTTTAATAGTAACAATGTTGAAGGTGTGACTAAACACTGTGATGTGAACAGTATTTAGGAGATACATCATTATAATACTATATTATTTTTATTATAGTTTATGAAGGGATGTTATGTTTGGGATGTGGCAGCAGGAGATACCTTCTCTCTGTTCCTAGCTGACAATTCTGGGATGAAGTCTAATGTATTCTATTGTGGTAAACAACCCAAGTAAGCATCCTAATTCTCTGCCAATGGGCCTAATATTCCTGATTCTCTGTAGCTTCTGGATGAGCTGCAATGACTTACACAGAGAGACGTTTTACCAACATGAGTGTTCAGAGTTTATATGCAGTTGAGAGAATACCTTCAACTCAGTTCCCCCAGTCAGTGATTCAGATCATAAGGGCTGACATTAAAAGTTGACTACTCATTTGGATGGGAAAATCAACAAAGGACCAGCTGGTAGAAAGGATCTTTAGTGAATCTAAATTGTTGTCCTTGTATGGTTGTTTTTATTGTGTTTTTTTTTTTTGAAGTAAAGATACAAATACACCTCTAAAGAAGACTATGAATCCAACAGTTATTGGACCATTAAAGAAGGTAATATTGATAATTTTATCTTTATTACAAAAGAGTTAAATAGAATACAATACATTACCAATGAGCATCAGTATTGGAGAGTGAGTACATAGCAATAGGCATGCCTTCTCTCCTGTCCTTTATAAACAATACAAACCAAAACATACAATAAAACTATTAACAATTACATGGATGACACTGATCAAGGGTATTGAAATTGAAAAATTAAAACAATTGATAAAATCTGCAAAAGATTAGGCACATTAAAGGTCTCTTGTCAGTTTGAACTCTTAACGAAGCATTCTAATACTGGTGTCCTGGCAAAATTCCACTCGTTCCAAACTGCATGACATTGTACGTTTTCATTGTGACAAATAGACGCAAAAAAGTAGGATGTTATATCCCATTCCATTTGATTGTATTTCAATTTCAGCTTGGTTGGGTACGTCAGGTACAAGCAAGAGGAGATAACTGCTATTGTTTTATTAAACCAGGAGACGGTATTGTGGCAGCCATGTTTGAATTTGCAGCGTCTGAAAGATGTTTTCATCAACATTTAAACAGAATTATCAATGCATTTATTAAACCATTACAAAAATCTGGTAAAGTAAACAAAATATTTGTCTATAAGATTACCGTATATTAGTTTTGATCCTAAAAAGGGCTTGTCAAACTGAGACAGGACTTAATTCAAGCAGTATCGCTTCACACTTCTTTGAGTCAAAATGACCCTTTTGCAATCCAATATTTCCTATGAAGGGACCAAATCAAAATTTATCTGCGAATCAAATCAAATATATTTTTCAGAAGAAAGTTTCTTTGTTTATTTCAGCTTTTTTCACCAGTTTAGATGTTTTTCCATACAAATCATGTTTACAGAATCTCTTACAAGCATTTATTGATCTCACTTCAAAGGTAAACAATCACAACCATTTATGGCTGATAATTTCATTTTTTCATTTCTATAGTTAGTTTTATCATAAAAGTTGGAATTGCAAGAACCATATCTGACTTAAAATTGGAATGGCGCAAATTGAAGCTCTAAGTGTTATATGATTAAAACATAGACTATTTTTTATATAATTTGTATAATATTATAGGTATAGAATTATAACATAAGCTATTTTTTATATAATTTGTATAATATTATAGGTATAGAATTATAACATAAGCTATTTTTTATATAATTTGTATAATATTATAGGTATAGAATTATAACATAAGCTATTTTTTATATAATTTGTATAATATTATAGGTATAGAATTATAACATAAGCTATTTTTTATATAATTTGTATAATATTATAGGTATAGAATTATAACATAAGCTATTTTTTTATATAATTTGTATAATATTATAGGTATAGAATTATAACATGAGGTATTTTTTATATGATTTGTATGATATTACAGGTTTAGAATTATAACAAAGAATATTTTTTATATAATTTATATGATATTATAGGTTTAGAATTATAACATAAGCTATTTTTTTTATATAATTTATATGATATTATAGGTTTAGAATTATAACATAAGCTATTTTTTTTATATAATTTATATGATATTATAGGTTTAGAATTATAACATAAGCTATTATTTTTTATATAATTTGTATAATATTATAGGTATAGAATTATAACATAAGCTATTTTTTATATAATTTGTATAATATTACAGGTTTAGAATTATAACATAAGCTATTATTTTTTATATAATTTATATGATATTATAGGTATAGAATTATAACATGTGCTATTTTTTGTATAATTTGTATAATATTATAGGTTTAGAATTATAACATAGACTATTTTTTATAAAATTCAAATCTTACAAATCAAGTTCATAGTTATAAAAAAAAATTAATTGCATAAAATATATCTATAATTATATAAAACATACTTTGTAAATACTTTTAAAAAAAATGTTTTTTTGTATACATGTATATGTTATATATTATAACTTGCATAATGTTTATTTTATATAATATTTATTTATCTGTTGCTTTATTTGTTGGTAAACTATTTTTGCTATAATTTATATATTATAGATAGGAGAAGGTATAACAGAAGTAGGAGAATACATTCGTAGTAATAAGAACTATTTTGATATTAGTTTGATATCTAATAGTGAAAGTTATACCGAGGAATATTACTGTTTTTCTCTGGCATATTGTGATATGTTGGCTGTAGGTGGCTTTGATTATTGTGCTAAAGTTGGAACGTAAGTATATATTAATGATTTTTTTATTACTTTTATGTGCCCATATCTATGAACAAACTGTAGAGGCACCGATGTCATTCAATATTTTTATGAAGTAGCAGTAGCTTGAAAATTTATCTGAAAGTTTTAACTGAACTTGCAGTTAATTACTAGGATGAAAAAACTATTTAAAACCTTGGCTTTTATTTGATTAAATTACTTCAATTATTCAGCAATTCAGAATCTAAATTTTTCAGATCATTTTTTGACCAATGTAAAGATATATTCCCTGATTTGATAGCTGATAAATCTGCAGATAAAACTCAATATAGTTCAGCTTTTAGACGCACCATGGAATATCCTTTATCTCATGTTAAATTAGACTATAGAAGATTATTTGGTAAAATGACTGAAAATCTAAATCAGGTATTTGGAATATATAATTTATGGCATAAATCAGTCTTAGACTGATCTTTGTCTATATTTTACTGAATCAGTTTGTTTACTTGTTTAAATCAGTTTTAGATTGATCTGTGTCTTTATTTTACTGAATCAGTTTGTTTACTTGTTTAAATCAGTTTTAGATTGATCTGTGTCTTCATTTTACTGAATCAGTTTGTTTACTTGTTTAAATCAGTTTTAGATTGATCTGTGTCTTCATTTTACTGAATCAGTTTGTGTACTTGTATAAATCACTTTTAGACTGATCTGTGTCTTGACTTAGCTGAATCAGTTTGTGTACTTGGTAAATCAGTTATTTTACTGATTCAGTTTGTGTATAGATCAGTCCAAAACAATATTTCAGTCTTGAATCAATGTAAATCAGTTTTCAACAGATCTGTGTCTATATTAAACTGAATCAGTTTGTGTACCTGAACCTAGTCAATTACAATTAGAATTTAATTATAATCTCTATGGTGAACACTTTTGTATATCTTTTAGGATTGTAGCGAGAAGACATTATTAAATCAGGCTATGTCTAATTGGGATATTTTAAAATGGAATGTGGCTGCAGATATTAAGTCAGCAGAAGTCACAAAAGTATTGTGGGACACTGCCAATGCCAAAATATCGGTAAGATGAATTATTTACTTCCTAGTTTTAATAAGGTCTGACGGGCTGAAACAATTATAACATCTAGTCTAAAAACTTTGTTGCAGCCAGTACATATTAAGGGATTGGTTGAAAATAGCCCACATTGCACAATGCATTGTGTTGAGTTGAGAGTTGAATGGTAGGAAAAAGCTCCAGCTTATTTGAGTTACAGATACACCAACTTAACAATGCCAATAAGTTCCAAAGAAGTTTGATGTAAAACTCCTTTTATTTCTATTATAATTTTTAAGGATGCATTAAAGATACCAAGCCGTCGTCTGCTACGAGACAGTAAAAATAATCCCTTAAACTTACCGAATAGTGGTAGATTTACAAATCATATCATTATGTTATTTAACGATGGTCTTGTCCACGCTCAAAACTCGACTTTTACCCATCACCCTCTAAATACGGTATGGATAGAATCTCATAGTTCTGAGGCAGAACAACAGTAAGTAAATTCTTAATCTTTGACTTAGAGACAAGAGATTTTTTAGAGTTAATGTTAAGGAATAATGACATTAACAAGAAAGAGTGATCATTGTTTTCAAATTAATCATGGATCAATGTGTTCAAAAATCATTGTTTTCAAATTTTTTCATTGAAATTGATCATTGTTTATATATTTATCATTGAAATTGAATTTTGTTTTCATATTGATCATTGTTTTCAAAATGATCAAGTCAGATGTGTTTTTTTCTCCAGAAATGTAATAGTCGTGACTACACCAGAAGATACTCTGACATTGGTTGCTAACACACCAGAAGATAAGGTAAGAAGTTATTCTTAAAATTACCATTCTTTCTCAAAACAAATTCTTTCAAATGGCATGAAGTTATTAATAGTAAGATATATACACAGTTTCATAGAACAACAATCAAGTTTTATGCAAGATATCAACATGGATTTCTCAACTCAGTTGCATGAGAGTTGCATTCGAAACTGTTATTTTTATTGGCAACCATACACAACTGGTGATTACTATAGTGTGAGGTCAACTTATGTTAACTGAAATTTTTTTTCTATTTAGGCTGATTGGTTCATGACGTTGAATTCCACCATTAACAAGAATCTACATTGTGATAAGATAATGAGACAGAACAGCTCTGAACGCCTAACACCACCTCTAATACGCCACGTCACTTATACCTTTACTAAACATTGTCAATATAAAGATGCTCGATACATTGGATTTATGTTAAATGGTAAAATGCATGGACAGTAAGTATTACTCTTGAGAAAGATTGTGAAGAGGTTTTCTGAACTTTTTGTTGGTATCAGAGTCTACTTGTATCATTCCATAAAAATTAAGCTTTTATGATGTCATTATAGCAAAGATGGCTAATATTATTAGTCTTTGTTATAGTGAAGTCATAAAGTTTTAGTAGAATTGTAAAAAACACAGACGTTTGACTGAAAATTGTAAATGAGCAAATTGATTCTATCAGTGTTCTCAATACAAATTTTAGAGATCGTCTTTACATTATGTTTAATTTTGGACAATTTCAGTATTGTGATAAAAAAAGGTTTGTTTAACATAGCCACAGTCATTGGCTGTACGCACTTGTATATATATAAAAAACGATCTGCACTCAAATGTTTCAGATGAAATTAATTTCAAGCTTAATTTTCAACAACCACAAAACGCATAATAATGAAATTTGGTTTTTTGACAGTATTATTAACCGGTAAATGTTTTATTCCCAATTTGTTGTAGGTAAATTTCGTGCACATTGTATTAGCAATAATATGGTATATTTTTTTTAACATTTCTTTAGAGGGGAATTAGTATGGTCTGATGGAAGAACATATTATGGTAAATTTGGTCAGGGACTTCAACAAGGGTAAGCAACTTCTATCCCATCATCTGCTCAACACAGCCAAAACTATTACATATTTCTTCTATGTGTTTAGTAAGAAGATTTTAAGCGAGTTTCAAACTGGCCAATCAATACGCTTTTAAAGTAATGTTATTGTTTGGTTTGTAAACATGAACACTCGCACAAAACTCATGCATATTATGAGAATGGAAAATATATATATCTAAGGACATATTTGCAATAGTTTTAGTGGAATTGCAAGTACCACAGACATCTGACTGAAAATCGGAATGGTGCAATCAATACTATCAGTGTCTACAATAACCCCTTTAACCCTTTCAACCCTAGCGGCCGCTTTACAGATATACCGGCCATTGCTAAGTTACTTGGAGTTCAGGGTATATGACGTTGTATTTCATTTACACTCAGGGTTCAAAGGGCTAAGAGAACAACAAAAAGGGGTGGTAATATTTTGCCTTTGTTTAAATTATGATGTGTGATTAATTTGTCTGTAGACATGGAAAATATACTATACCAACTGAAGATGGTCTAGAAATACAGGAAGGTAATTGGAAAGATGGTATGTTAAATGGATATGGTACAATCAAGTAAGATTATTAAAAATATTTCTAACTTCCTACTATTATGCACCTGATTGGGCTAATGTAGGTGAGCAAGACTGTGCAGTAAGGGAAATTATGTCTCGACAGCAACTAATTGAAAATGGAGAAAGAATAGTTTATTGATGTTGCTGCCCGTCTTCATTATCAGGTGCAAAAAATAGGACATAAAAAATTCAAGTCTAGAGTTGTTTCCAATATTAATTTGTTTGGTAAATATCATTTGGAATTTTGTTCTATAATCTAGGTATGCTACTGGAGATATATATAAAGGGTATTTTAGAAATGGTATGAGATATGGACATGGCATATATAACGAAGGTCAACATATGTCCCACTCTGCTAGTATATTTATTGGAGAATGGGTGGAGGATAAACGCCATGGTTACGGAGTCCAAGATGACATCCTAAAAGGTAAGATAAACAGAAGAGACGAGGATAACAACTTAGTTGCACAAGGACCCTTTCTACCAGTTTGTCCCTGGCCAAATCTCTTGGCATTAATCCTTTCCCAAATTTTCTGTACTTATTACAGCTGGGTTAAATTTTGATAACCCTGAGAATACAGTATCTTATGTAGACAAAATTGAGAAATCAATATGCAAAGTGATATCAGGTATTAAGAAAGAATGTCTTTCATAATATCAGCTGCATCGGAATCTATTTAAAAGGAATGTAAAGAGGCTTTCTAAACTAAACATTTAAATTGCTGAATCCCCAACAGGCAAGAAAATTTTAATGCCACTACCAGAGAGATCTTAACCCTCTTATCCTATTTTTAGGAGAGAAGTATATGGGAATGTGGCAAGATGACTATTGTAATGGTAAAGGTGTAGTGGTAACATTAGATGGAATGTATTTTGAGGGAAATTTTGTTTATGGGAAACTAACTGTAAGTTACAATAAAAACCTATCTTACTTTATATCCCTTATCCTACTCGCCCTGATACTGATTCTACTCTATGTCCCTTATCCTTATCCAAAAAACATCTGGAAAATGAAGCAAGCACAGAAGGGGGATTCCTGTGACCATTTGCCCTTCCACCCCCAATTAGCCACAACTGAATTGAGTATATCTTGTATGCTGTTATATATTTTACAGGGATTTGGTCTAATGTTAACAGATGATAATAGTTGTTACGAAGGAGAATTTCAAGGTGTTACACAGCTACAAGGCAAGGTACATATCATTTTATGATCAAACTGTTTAATTTCAATTACAAATACACCACCACAGTCAATATGACTTCTCAATAAAGCACTGGAACATGCATCAGAATTGTTCTTACCTGGACCCACCTTTTTGCCTAGCAGATGGCAAACCAACTTGCTAACGACTGTGTTATTCCATAGGGTGCGACTAAACGCTATAATGTAAACCATATATATTCTGGTTGTGCCTAAACACGTTAATGTTTCCAAAATAGCACTTGTGGACAAATAGACACACCGTCTTTGGGTCAAATTTGAACAAGATTAATCGTAACAAGGATGCAGATTAAGAATCCCTAGATAGTTGGAAGTAAAAAAAGAGCAGGATAATGCCACTCTCCTGGAAAATTTTCCATATTGCAAACAACATTTGTTTTATTTTAGGGTTGTTTGACTGTACCTTATCTATCTATCTTATATCTATCCTTGTATTATCCTATTTTATCTATATTTCAGAGTTGTTTTACTCTACCTTATTGATCTATCTTATCTTATCCTATCTATATTTCAGAGTTGTTTATTCCACCTTATTGCTATATCTTATCTTATCCTATCTATAATTCAGGGTTGTTTTATTCTAACTTATTGATTTATCTTATCCTATCTATAATTCAGGGTTGTTTTATTCTACCTTATTGATCTATCTTATCCTATCTTATCTATATTTCAGAGTCGTTTTACTCTACCTTACTGATCTATCTTATCTTATCCTATCCTATCTATATTTCAGAGTTGTTTATTCCACCTTATTGATATATCTTATCTTATCCTATCTATAATTCAGGGTTGTTTTATTCTACCTATTGATCTATCTTATCCTATCTTATCTCTATTTCAGAGTTGTTTTACTCTACCCTAGTGATCTATCTTATCTTATCCTATCTATATTTCAGAGTTGTTTATTCCACCTTATTGATATATCTTATTTATCCTATCTATAATTCAGGGTTGTTTTATTCTACCTTATTGATCTATCTTATCCTATCTTATCTATATTTCAGAGTTGTTTTACTCTACCTTATTGATCTATCTTATCTTATCCTATCTATATTTCAGAGTTGTTTATTCCACCTTATTGATATATCTTATTTATCCTATCTATAATTCAGGGTTGTTTTATTTTACCTATTGATCTATCTTATCCTATCTTATCTCTATTTCAGATTTGTTTTACTCTACCTTATTGATCTATCTTATCTTATCCTATCTATATTTCAGAGTTGTTTATTCCACCTTATTGATATATCTTATTTATCCTATCTATAATTCAGGGTTGTTTTATTCTACCTTATTGATCTATCTTATCCTATCTTATCTATATTTCAGAGTTGTTTTACTCTACCTTATTGATCTATCTTATCTTATCCTATCTATATTTCAGAGTTGTTTATTCCACCTTATTGATATATCTTATCTTATCCTATCTATAATTCAGGGTTGTTTTATTCTACCTTATTGATCTATCTTATCCTATCTTATCTATATTTCAGAGTTGTTTTACTCTACCTTATTGATCTATCTTATCTTATCCTATCTATATTTCAGAGTTGTTTATTCCACCTTAATGATATATCTTATCTTATCCTATCTATAATTCAGGGTTGTTTTATTCTACCTTATTGATCTATCTTATCCTATCTTATCTATATTTCAGAGTTGTTTTACTCTACCTTATTGATCTATCTTATCTTATCCTATCTATATTTCAGAGTTGTTTATTCCACCTTATTGATATATCTTATCTTATCCTATCTATAATTCAGGGTTGTTTTATTCTACCTTATTGATCTATCTTATCCTATCTTATCTATATTTCAGAGTTGTTTTACTCTACCTTATTGATCTATCTTATCTTATCCTATCTATATTTCAGAGTTGTTTATTCCACCTTATTGATATATCTTATCTTATCCTATCTATAATTCAGGGTTGTTTTATTCTACCTTATTGATCTATCTTATCCTATCTTATCTATATTTCAGAGTTGTTTCATTTTACATTATTGATAAAATCTTATTTTATCCTATCTATATTTCAGAGTTGTTTTATTCTATTTTATTGATCTATCTTATCTTATCTTATCTTATCTTATCTTATCTTATCTATAATTCAGGGTTGTTTTATTCTACCTTATTGATCTATCTTATCTTATCCTATCTATATTTCAGGGTTGTTTGACTCTACCATCAGGTGATAAGATACAAGGTGTGTTTAATGGAAGCTGGAATGAAGGTTTAAAGATTAATGGAATGTTCAATAAATCTGATCATGTTTTAGCTGGAAGTAAACCTAAATCTCATATGTTAGACATTAATAATGAGTAGGTTAAATTTAACTTAATTTTTTCATTCATAATTGGCTAACCTTGGGCTGTGGTGACTGAGTGTATTAGACACTTGCTTGTTTACCATGTTTAGGGTTAAATCTCAGCATTTTTGAGATAATACCTTGGCTTTTTCAACCAAGTTTCTCTCTGTTAGTGATGGGGATAGAAAAGTGTCTTGTTGTGCAGATGGGACAATAAACCAAGACCAAACATTTACAGGATGCACATGTTAAAGATCCCTTGACAGTTGGGAATCGAGTAGGCAAATGCTGCTGTCCTCAAAACACCCTTTTGTATCATTTCAATGTGTTTACAAATGTAGATGTTTTGTTATTGTACTGCATTCAGCAAATATGTCCATTTTTAAATCCAGGAGGACAATCTGTTGGCACTTTTTATCTACAATTTATGTTCTGCAATGACGATTTTGATAGAAATAAAATATATTTTAGAATGTATGGGAAGCTGTCTGTCCCCGCTGATAAAAAATGGAATGAAATATTTAAACATACGCTAGCTCTGTTGGGCTATTTAGACAGTAAGAAAAATCCGAACAAAGCTTGGGAAGTTGTAGCGGTTCGACTGACACAGGGTCAAAAGGTCATTAAAGAATTAGAGAGAAGGTAAGGATTTGACTGTTACCCAAATTGCATAACGGCAAGGTTTTGTCTGTCCAATGGCAAGAATAAGCATTTTGGGGGTTAATTTGTAGGAAAATAGTATAATCAATTGGATGAACCTAAAAATGATTTTCAGGGAGGTCAAATTGATTGTTTTGAAATTTGTTTTCAGATCGCCATCTAAAGCCAGGACATTATCATCAAGTTTAGAGAGTCTACAAACTATACCACCATATAATACTGGTGTTTTATCTATAGAGAGTTACCATAAAATATTACAATATCTTACTAAGGTATGAGAAGTCTTAATTCAATGGGAAAAAATCTTTTCAGCCTAATACAACAATTGATGTTCTTAACTCAATTTTCCCCCCTCAGTGATGCAGGTTGAAGGGGCTGACATGGTTAAAGAATTTAGACGTTTGGAAAAATAAACGGAAACCCTGTGTGCTGTAGCCCTGAAAAGTTTCAAATAGAAAAAAAGAAATTTTATGCTGGCAAAGTTTCCTTCATTGGATACTGCATAACATTGCATGTCTTCATTAGCCAAATCAGCTGCAGTAAAGTAAAATTCCATTTTATTTGTACCTATCAGGCGTTTGATAACCCATACCATCCTGCTGGTAATTTAATAGATTCTATAGTGGATGTATTTCGTGCAGCTTATATTGGTATTGGTGCTCATCCAAGATTATTACACCATGCGGTACAGGAGATTAAATCATATGTGAAGAGAATGTATGTGGTTGTGAGGTAAAATTTGATTATGATTAAAATATGATTATTTTTAGGGTTCTGTGGGTCTTTTTATTTCACTCAAACAGGTGTTTAATGATGGAGATTAAATATCATAAGCAGCTTCTATGATAGTCACGTCCTGTATGGTTAAGCTACAAACATCTGACTGAAATTAGAATGGTGCATATTGGCTCTGATACACATTTGATTGTAGAGTAAACTTCTTTACAACCCCTTCAAGTTGATGTGAATTTTATTAATCTGTAACATGTTTTATTTCAGACTTCTATTCCCGGACTTACCTTCACATACGGGACCAGTTCATATTTACCCAGAATCTTCTAGTAAAACTAAAGGTATCCCGACATCAACAGAATCAGCTGAGAATTTTCTACGCAATGATTCAGAAGAAGAACCCTAGTAAGTTGGAACCATCACCTATTCAAACCCTTCAAAATTATTACTTATTCCTTCCTTGTTCCACTAAAGCATGTAGACCTTGTAGTTAACATGATTGTCAAACAGACCAACCAATATGCTTGCATAGGGCTATTTTACTATATTATGTAAATCTGCACACATGCATACAGCAGTTGATTAATTTAAGCATATGGACAACCACTGTTCAACATTCGTACCAAGTTCTAGCTTGGCATATTCCTGGCCATGCAGCCATGCACAACCAACAAAGCTAAGAGTTAAACCCACCTCCACCTTCACTCAATCTAATTTATATTTCAGTGAAGTGATATCTGCTGCTAGTCTGCTGTACCCTATATTATTACCCAAGATTTATCCCCCTTTGTTTGACCTGTATGCACTGTATAATGATAAAGATGATGAACAGTGCTGGGAGAGAGTAACAAAGTTAAATAGACAGGGTGATATGGCTTTAATGGCTTACCTCGGAATTGAAGAGTAAGTCATTACAAATATTATATTGCATTCCAGCCAAGATATTTAAGAACATCTGTGTCAGATTCAAAACAGAAACACAAGCAGTCCACTTTATTTTTAGGTAGTATAAGTCATTATATACAGAATAAATTTAGTTTCAATTACTATAAATTCTACCCAAAAATAAAGTGCACTGCTCATGTTAATGTTAAGAATTGAACATGGATGTACAAAAAAAACTTTTTATTTGGATCTTTTCATCTTCACAAGCTATTACGAACTTCAAACCTATACCTTGACTGCAATAGCCACTATTTGTGTATCTTGGATGGTTGTACATGAAAGATGTGATTGCACTGTACGCTAGCCAATACAGCCAATAAGAAGCCTTGAGTAAAAAATACAAAGAGGTAAATTTCACAGAGATTTACTTGACTTTTAACGTTTATTTTCCAGACGGTTCTGGTTAATGAAAGAAATTCTACTTCAAGATAAAAGCCAGGTAAACTTACTTTATATTGTCATTAAAATGTTGATTTAGAATTGGAATAATTAAATAAGGATTTGTTTAGAGGTTTTCTTAACCAGTGGCTCAACTACCAAGAGCATGAGTTAAAAAAATTTCCCTAGTGGTGGGTGGGGGGGCCCTTATCCACTTAAGTTCATTGGCCCCCACTTATCTTATCTGTCTTATCTTCCCAACATTGTTACATTACATCTGGGATTGAACCATTCATACCCGAGTTTGCTACAGGGAAATTTGAATTTCCACATAGTTTAACTTCTTACTAGGAACTTTCCATGTCCTTTTTATACGCCCACACGTAAGTATGGGCGTATATTGTGGTTGCCCCTGTCGGTCGGTCGGTCCGTCCGTTCACATTTACCTTGTGCTCACTCTACAGGCTACAATTCTTTTAATCTTTTGTATGTGTGTCAATATCATTATGAAGATGTGCACTATTGAATTTGGTGAGGATCCGATGATTTTCTTTAGAGATATCGCATAAAACTCTGATATCGTGTTTTTTCACCCTTTGGATACAGGCTACGATATAGAGTTTGTTTTACAGTTCACATTTAGCTCTTTATCAAGCTGCTGGTGGGCGTATTCGCTTGCGAGACTTGCCGCAAGCCTATGTTTCAAAAAGTAACGAATACAGCTTAAATATTTGTTCTCCTTTTTTAGTAAAAATAAAGAAAATCATCTTTTTTTTTTTTAGAAATTATCAGCTCCTAGAGATCAGTGTTATGCCTCAGCTGTTGAAACATTACAACAATTAAGGTAAAATGAAGTGGGGAAATTTAAACCATAAAGAATTATGCCTATTTTTAAATAAAATTTGTGAAAAATCAACAAAAAATGAAAATATTGGAAAGGGAAAGAATGCGTCAGCTGGAAAAAAGAATTAACAGTTAAAATTATGTATTCCTTTGGATTCTCATTTAGTAATTTTCTTGGAGCAATATTCCAGTCAAGTTGACCAAGCTGTAAATAGGTTCAGATAATCATTGAAAGAACAATGTTTGGTGGTTTGCTCATGGACCAGCTGGTAGAAAGGATCCTCTTGTAAAATATGGTAGTTTATTTATTCCATGTCATATAATCTTGTAATTGGTCAACTTACTTTGTTTCAGTACTGCCTTCAGTCCTATAGAGAAATTAAAAGTCATAGAAAAAACATTTGAAGAAATTACAGAGGTAAGACAGTAAGACAATATTTCTTCTTTTAACTTATTGTGGGAATATATGAGGTATAGCGTATTTTCTGAATTAAGATTCTAATGCGGCAGCGCATATGTTCCATCATGCTAGTGAGGGTCTTGGGAGGAACTAAATTTATTTGGTGCATTATGACATGTGATTTTTAAAGTAATATATCTTAGTATTTTGAAATTTCACAGAAATAAAGTAAGGGTACAAACTATACAAACTATTTTTGGTGTGAAAAGTGATATGATTCACTTCCAATATTATAAGATGATCCATTACTTTCCAGACTGTCCAAGCTTCATTAAAAGATGATCATGTTTGGTGTATGGATGATTTGTTTCCCATCTTTCAATTTGTGGTGGTCAGAGCTAAAATCCGCCATCTTGGAGCTGAAGTCCACATGATAGACGATCTGATGGAAAGTCATTTAGAATTTGGTGAACTTGGTATGATGTTTACTACACTTAAGGTATGTATTCTTTTAACACTTTAAGTACCAAACATAGTTGAAATAAAAGCGTCATGTACCCTTCAGTCCAAGGTATATACCTTTAAATGTAGGTAGTTAACCTAATGTGACATAACATGGTAACTGTTGTTTCACCCTCCACTGGTTTATATATCATACAAATTGGTGGTTAGAGAAGCAGCCAGTAGTATTGAATAGGTTACAGGGATAGAGTTTTCCCAGTTTTTAGCTTTACTAGATGATAAAGCACAAATTTCAGCTCTCTTATTCCTTGGTATATATTCTATGTTTAAATTTCAGGCCTGTTATTTCCAAATCCAGAATGAAAAACTACGCCATTAAAAATCTTGAAGTTGTGGGACCTTATTCTCAAAGACTTGATTTTAGTGTTCCAGTTCAATCACTTTAATTGTTAATTAATTTTTATTGAATTATTATCCAAGTTAGATTACTGTATTTCTTAAAACTTTTAAAGCCATTTCCAATAGGATTACACTGATATCATAATTTATGCTAACCAAGTAATGTTAAGCAATTCATTTCAATGTTTAAAAAAGAATATCTCCATAAAGTAAGGAGATGGCTTATTGAACGGGGTATTTGATTGGTTGAACATTACCCTGAACAGGAAATGCATAATAATTTTTCATATCATAGATGGGAAGTGAAGTCACTCTCAGAAAAAAAACAAAACTTGAAACATCCACTTTTGCATTCAATCAGTTTGGATTGAGTTATTTTTTAAGTTATTTCAGCTATTTTAGTCAGTCAAGCCTTATATTTTTAATTCGTGAAATTCTTTTTTTTTATTAGGTAGTGGGCTAATGAAGACAGACTGGGCAATTAGCATTAGCCAACTATCTAGGGTTTTTTTTAACGTGCACAGTCGTAGCATACTTGGCCTTGGTTAATTGTCCCATTGGAGCTTTAAAAGCTAAAGGCATTGTCAGTTGGTAAATTTTGTAACTGATTCACAGTTAACTCTTTTGTTTATTGAGCTGCAAATCTCAAATGAAAAATATGGTAGTTGTTTGCAAACCTAACACCCACCCCCCCAGTGAGAATAGTTCTTTTATTATGTGTCAAATATCTGGTCATAAAATGACTACTCAAATATTATCCGGATGTGGTGATGGCCAATATAAAGGTTTTCTGTACCTTTTTATGTGTATCTGGGACACTGATATCATTGATTTGCACCATTTCAATTTTCAATCAGACATCTGTGGTTCTTTTTACAATTAAACTTAACTAAGGATTTTACCTATCATAAAGACCCTTATATATTTTCAGCATGTTATATATGTGGTGGTAGTGATATCATAAATGTTAAGTTTAAGTGTAATTACAAGAACCATCAGTGTCCCTATTACACATACAAAGAAAAGGAAAATAATTTTTTTGTTAATTATATTTTTTATTAATTATTATTTGCTCAGAAAAAAGTTGACTTATCTCAGTAAGTGAAAATGAAACCTGAAATGATTCATATCATAAAGTACTTTTTCCTACCCGGGGAACTTTAGATTGGTTTTAATCATTCATGTTTAGTCGATCCTAGATTTTTGACTTGCACATATGAGTCAGATTAAAATCATAACAGATCAGTCCACTTTATCTTTAGGTAGTAATAGTAGTAATTAAAACAAGTCTTGTATTCCTAACAGACTTCTTTCAACCGTACCAAAAAATAGACTATTCTTGTTTTGAAACCATTCTAGAAATTGAAATAATATAGAGTTTTACATCTTACTTTTATATGTTAAGTTATCTTTGCATGCCTCTAAAAGGTATTAATATGTTGAACTGTATGACCTTCAAATCACTCCTATCAATATTATTTTAATGTATTTATTTCTAAATAAATCATTTTAATTTTTTATATAAGTCCCATTGTTTACTCATATGCACACAGAAGATTTATTTTCACTCATCTTTCGCATATTACAAACGCAACTGTAGGTCATTCACACACTTTAAATTTAACATTCATGAAGAGGGCTATAGAAAAAAAAAAAAAACCAATACAAAGTTTTATTTCATAACTAACTTTTTGAGCATAAAATATCTAAAACATCAAGAGTATTGCACCTCGATTTTGCTGTTATCCAATATAAAAATTACAAATATTGCCTTCAATGAAAGTTAAAGGGATTGTAAAGTGGTTTCAGTATTCAATTGCATATTTCTGATTTTCTTTCAGACGTCTGTAGCTGTTGAAATGCTTTACTGTTATTGAGGCCATCATAGCAAAATGGTGATTCTTTACAATCCCTTTAAGTCTTTTTCCTATCAAATATGCATATAATTGATATCTATTAAAGGCACTTTATTAATGAAATATGCCTCATGATGTTATAACACTGATTCAATTTCATTAACTTTATATATTTTTAATCATACCACGATAAAATGCGTATCAAGATACCATACGGTAAAACCTGATGTATTTTGGGTAATATACTAAAATGTATTATTTTTGATATCTATGGTAACAAACATTGCCTAAAAGTTCAACAAAAACCGTATTCCTATTTTTATTAATGTAATTAAGTGCTGATTTTTTTGATTTTTTTTTGACAATACAGTCAAATACCTTGACTCTGCTTCCAAAATATTAAATTGAAAGTCAATGGTTACTGACATATTCCTTGAATGTGGTGTAGTAGATTAGAGGCTGTCACAAAATATTGGAATATGACTTTAAGACATGAAAGTATGAAAAGATGAAATTTGTAGAGAACCCTGCAAAAAATATGTCATACTAAGTTCACATTAAGCCATATTTTTCTTTAACCAATCGCCAACCGGTTGTTTTTCCCGCTCTAACCAGGCAGCCCGTATGCAGGTATTTTCTATAACTTGTTGTACTGTCCTCTCAGTTCCTGGAGATGGATTGGCTTGAAAAAAAGCCTGAAAATATAGTGATATGTCCTTGACAAATTCTTACAAGATTTTATGAAACACATGGGCCTGGTGAGGATTTCATATCTGAAATTTTTCTATAGCAATGTGGAAATGAGCTCTATCACAGTTTTCTATCACAAACTGTCACTGATCTTGAACTTACACAGCCTGTAGCACAAGGGAACTTGGTCTATTGTCACATCTAGAGGCTTTTTATTTTTTTTACGGCAAGATTGAATCTTCATGTTAGGAACAAGTGACTAACTCATTGAGTAAGATCAGGGAAGAAGATGTTGTGCATAATGAAAATCCTGAATTCAGATTCACTTACCTCTATCTCTCTAGCCATTTCTTCTGTAGCAAATCCGGAGGTTGGTGCCTGTAAACAGAATAATCAGGAATATTATATTTCATTAAACTTTCAATGTTGGCTGACTTAAATCTCATCTGCATATTTGAGAAGTGGCCATAGCATAGTCGGTTAGAGCGTTGAAATATCTACATGAAGTTATGTACTTAGCAATGGTACGTTGTACAAATATTGTGGTTTCTAATCTTAGTTGCCGTGATAAAAACTGGAGACCTTGAAAGAGTCATCTTTCGTTATTCCAGTTGACCCAGCTGTAAATGGTAATGGATAATCTGGGAAAGATCAATGCCACGAGATTCGGCCAAAGACCAGTTGGAGGAAAGGATCCTTATGAACCTACGATATTATCCCTTGTAAATAATAGTTGTTATTTTCTTTCTATAAAACTGGATTTTTTCAACAACATCATCCAAATGTACAATAGGAAACTGATAAAATAAATTACCTGGACAAGTCGAGTTAACAGACCACACTTATATCTGGTCTTCAAGTCATTCCAATGAGTTTTCAAGAATATCCAAGCTAAATCTCTCCCCTTGATAGTACCTGTGGTGCCACCTAGTGTTAATGGTGTATCTTGATATCTAATCTTATCCTGCAATTTGTAAAACAAATAAAACCTAAATTTATGACATTAATGTCAACTACCTTTTCATATTAAGATGGGTTTCCTTAATTTTTGAGTATCAACTTAAGCCAACTTTTTGATTAATTGGTGTTTCTAATGAATAATCATGTATTCTTAATCATATCATTATGTTCTTATTGCATGTAAGAGTTGTCTGCAATCATCACTCTCCATCAACAACTTTCTGACCTTTCTTGATTGTTCACTTATTAGAATTCTGAATTCTCTTCTAATTTAACTAATTATGAATTAATTATGAGACTAAGTAATTTTGCAACAAACTGACATTTTTCAAAGTCATTAAAACTCGTCTACTTTCTATTCAAATAATCCTTTAGCGACATTTAGGGGTAAAGATCACATTAAATAACGGACACAATTTTATGGTATACTACCCTTAGTTTTATTATACACGACGTTTCAACAATCTGCATTTAACCCATTCAACATAATGGGCCACAACTGCCACATAATTACCCAAGCCGCTGGTCAAGCAGCTGTTACCAAGTGACATCACATAACTTTAACGTCATATACATTTTAGTTTTCAAAATATAACTGGTGAACTAAAAATAGTTTACAAGGGTGCTTGATGGAATCAACGTTAAGTTCAATAAAACAATTAGAAACAGGGTTCAGAATGTGTTCCACCTGTGCCTTTTTTGGGCAAGTAGAAGATAAAATTTTGCATGTGACATATCCTGTTCTGTACTGTTAGATTGAGGAAAGATTTGGTATAAATGGAACCTGTTCAGAACTCATCAATTAAGCACCACTAAGTACATCGTAGTATGAAGTAAAAGACATTTATATCATCTACCCACAGATCATTAAAACTTACAGAAATAGCTAAGTCTAAAACTTTTTGAATGAGTTTTTCGTCCTGAATTGATCCCAGATTCATCAATATTCTTCTTTGTTCTTGTTGTAACTCAGCCTTTTCATACAACTAAAAAATCATAAAATAATTTCTTTACTTAAAGCTGCACAATTTTGGAGGTTGATTTACACCTTGATAAACTGTACTAAAATGGCAAGATCCCTTCAAATATACTTTAAATGAAAAATTTCATTTACATATCTATCTCTACTGATTTTTCCTCATTCCTGAAATCCATATTGTTCTATAACTGACCTAAACAATACCAATTTCTGAGACTAATTTTATTCATTATCAAATTAACCCAGTTTAAATCATTAATAAAATTAAAACTTCCTTTGAAAAAATAGAAGGCTTAAAACCAAAAATAATCCCTTAAAATGTTTTTGAGGAAATGAAAAAAATAATACCTGCATCATTTGATTAAACACTTCCTCATCCCCATGTGTTAAAACAGTTCCATACACCTAAAAATAAAACAATCATTTTGGAATTCTGAGGTGTGTGGTCAAAATGCTTGTGTAATTTACCATTCTGGTATTTAATGGGACCTGGTTTTAGTGACAGTGCTTCTATACTTCAATTCAAAATTAAATGTTTGCTTTACCAGCTGATTGAGAATAATTTTTAGCTTTTTAATTTTAAGCAATTTTTGACTAACAGTCCATCATCTTGGTGACACATAATGTAAGAAAAAAGGTGCTGTAAAAGTTTCGACTATCACTTGCTGAACACTTTTGGGAACGGAACCAGTGCAGAAGCTAGCCTTTTGAGACTTGTTTTTTTTTTTTCGTAGATCAGTTACTTACACAGCCTCTCAGATCAGCAGCTAGTGGTTTGATGCCAGAAACATGGTCTTTAAATCTCTTTCTAGCTTCTGTTACAGTGGCTTCGTCACCATAGCGACCCACTTTATTTAACACAATGCCACGCAATATGGCTTCATCCACTTAAATTTAAAGAACAGATAATATCAAATGTGAAAAGATCAAACGCAGATGATAAGGTAATCCAATGTTACTTCACATTTTCAGAATAAGCAAACAAAGAGTAGAGCAATATGCCAGCCTCTTTGGTTTTTACAATTGCACAATTTGTCTGTGTTACATTCTGTCTCTTCAAATTCTGCCCTCAATCAAACGGTACAGAAGCGGAATAAGTCACATTCAAAATATTTATTTCGTTCTCTGCCATTTCGAATTCTATCTGCTCTATCTGCTCCTACTCATTTTTTGGAACACATTCTGAACTTTGATTAAATGTCTGGTTGATTCTCTTTGTGATCTGATTGACATATTCTTGCAATGAATTTTCACAAACTAAAATTCTAGAGAAGCTGTTAATTTAGGTTCATTTTCTGTGCATTATATTCGCAAGTATATGGTATATCAAACATGCTGCTGATTAAGTTTTTACAAATTAATGACCCTAACCTCCTGTCTTGTCCTCCCATCCTAGTTTTTGAGCTATAGGTTTAAATAGCTTTCTAACAAATTGTTTGTAGATATCAAAGTATTCTGTGTATTGTAAGATATTGGCTAGGGAACTAAGGTTACTGGATAGAGTATTCCATACTGTACACACTGTTTCGTTAGTATAGGCTTCGATAACTGTTAAGACATCTACTGTAGAAATGAATCCTGCTCTCGACTGAAATTAAAAGCATTTAAGGAACTGAAAAAGGTTTGTCTGGCCTTTAAAGAAAATATAAGTTCACTATAACAATTTGTCTGGCTTTGATGATTGGGAACATGTTCATATGCCATGGTCCCCTAACTACAGACTGTGAATGAATCTTTAAACTTAGGGATATAAAATATTAAGATTAAGCTAATGGCACTATCTAGGTAAAATATTCCTCATTGCACACCGCATGATGATAACTTGGAAGACACACAATCTAGTCATTATTAATTAATTAAATTTACACGCACAATAAAAAATATTATCAAATTTCAATGTGTGATATCAACGTTGAGTCATGATATATTTGCATTCCTCAACAATTTGGATCACTTTTTGGACAATAAATAAAAATACATCCTACTTACAAGAGCAAAAAGATCTTCTTCAAGTCCAAGTCTATCACGACATGGTAGTGTTTTATCTTTAATAGCTGGTATTAAACTATGTAACATATCAGTGGTATACTGTACCCTATAGACACCAACACTACCAGAATTTATCTACAATAATAGGGTTGGTATTAGAGTGGTACTGTCTATCACAATGTCTACAGAACCTCTTGGCATTGTTCTTTCCCTAGATTTTCCGTACCCATTTACAGCCGGGTCAACTATAATATTAGACTTCAATCACCAGAATTTCACAAGCCGAATGAGATTAGAAATCACTCTCAATGACTGCTGCAGCCCATTCTCATATATCTAGTGATAGCTTACCTTAACCCACTGAGATTGTGTAACACCAGGTAGTTCAACTGTAACACAATCTTGATCTAAGAGAATAGTTTTAACAGGGGTGGTAGGTGAGGTAGAAGTTGTAATACTAATTGGAACTAACCATTTCAAATCCTCGCCTGAAAATCAGAAATATTTGTATTTTGTTTGTATCAAAGTCTGTGACCGTAGTCATGAAAAACTAAACTTATTTTGGCATTTTTTTTCATCTGAAATTGATGCTAAATTTACTTACACTAGATAATGGTACTCTTCAAAATCATAATTTTACTTTATTAAAGTTAAAATGACCTTCAAAGTCAATAGTAATTCCAAGGTAACTGACCTTCACCTATTTTGCCATCTGCTAAAAATCTATTTTGACTGATATTTAATATACATTTTTCACTCTCTTGTTTTCTTTCAACCTGAAAATATTATTTGTCTATACATTAATGTTCTGCTTAAGCTCAGCAACGTATCACACTGTCCAGCTGATTACATGATTCTGGTAGTTAAACATAATAGACTGGTGGTTTGGGACTACAATTTTATGTCAACAGAGCCAATAAAAACACTTAATAAGATATGGATTTAAAATGATAATGTAATGCAGAATTGTTTCATAAAAGTCGCAATATAGCATTGTAAATTACATTAGAATTTTTCCCCACAATGTTCTAAAGGATGGGACTATATTCAGGTTGCAATTCACTTGACAAAGAGTCTTGCCTGAGAAGTCACAACATTAAATCCATTCATATCTAAAGTAGATTCAGCTTTACAGGAATGTCAGCAGCATTGCTTATAGCAACTACCAGTATCAAACATCTGTGGATTTGAATTTATCAATCGTAAATTTCCTACCTTTAAGACAGGATAGCCCATCTGTTTAGTCCAAGTATCCATAATAGATTTGACAGGTTTACCACTGGCTTCTGCCAGAGCTTGCCACAAATCTTCCGTTTCAGCATTCTTATAGGCATGACGATTTAAATAAATATTCAAACCTTTACGGAAATCCTAAAAATATTTATCAAATACAAGTTGTGGTATATGGTTACGTAGGTGACTTTTTTATAATCTCTTTTAAGGTACAGATTCACCAATTTGTAGGGGTCGATTTGAGTCTTGAATATATGTAAATAGCCTTCAGAAGTGCTAGAATAGTGCAAAAATCAACAAAAAGAGTCGTCATTTTAACATTAGAATGCGGATAATTCTGGACACACAACTAATGGACTTGAAGGCTAAGTTTTGACAGTGAGTTGTGAACACTGTTTCAGAGACCAAGGTACAAAAATCAAAATCAAAGCAGAAGTTTACGATTCTTGTATATTACATCAATCTCATTAAGGCCCTTGAATATTTTGCGACTATGATGTCATAAAACACTTATGTTATTTTAATATAATGAAAAACTGTAATCTGGAGTTCAGACTATCGCCATCCGTAGATTGCAAAAACAAGAAAAATAAAATACAACATAAAATAACTGACCTCATTGCCTAAATAATCACTCAACATTCTTATAATAGAAGCCCCTTTACTATAGGATATACCATCAAATATCTCATCTATTTCTGATGGATGTCCAACTTTCACCTAGTGATATAGGATGGATGGATGGATGGAATGGAATGGGATGGGATGAATGAATGAATGAATGAATGAATGAATGAATGAATGAATGAATGAATGAATGAATGAATGAATGAATGAATGAATGAATGAATGAATGAATGAATGAATGAATGAATGAATGAATGAATGAATGAATCAATGAATCAATCTTAGTGGTCCAGTATAGATGTAAAATATATATATTGAGATGAAAAATAACAACTATTTATTACAAGGATAATAACTTAGGGTCACAAAGATGTAGGGGGGAAACTGTCATTGCTCACCATTTATGCCAGAATGCATTTAATTGTAGACAATCCTGTATCCCATTTTAAAAATGATACAGACAGCTTATAGTGAGCCTCATCAGCTGATAAAGCAAGGTGTTTCTTATAGAAGAGTACAAACAATATTAGTACAATACAATGCATATTTAGTCAAAGCTCTTGAATTCTACATCATACATTCAGAGTTGAAATTTCCAAGCTAAAAGTAGATTTAAACAGTACCTCTATAGGATGGCTGTTATGAAGACAATCTAAATTGACAGCTCGTATTAAACAATCATTAACAAACGCTGTCCATATATCCCATTGAGGAAAACAGTAATCCACACACAGATACTCAATCCATGTAGCAAAGCCTTCTTTTAGCCACAGATCTGTCCACCAATCCTGCGATGAATATTAAAATAATACTAATCTCAATGTGACTTAACCCCATGCAGTGTACAATTAGGGGAAATTTGGTCTAAGTAGCAACATCAAGCTAATGTTACAAGGGCAAAATTCGCATATGAATATTCAACCCATGTAGAAACCTTCTTAATCTATGTATATGTCCACAAATCTGCAATGAATACGCAGTGCTTCATTGAAATGGCATACTGTAAGCTTACAATGGCAAACATAATGCCAAAGCGCACTCCTTTTTACCCTCAAGTAAAGCCAGTAGCACACAAAGGAATCTATTTTGAAGGAAGAAAAACAGTGCTTTACTGTGAGCATTGAGGGACAGTATGAAAGACAACATAAAGCTATCCTTTGATTTCTTCATGTTAAAAATTCTAGCTACATGTGCCAAGCCAGTAGATAAAAGAATCATTTAGGTTAAAGGCGATAGAAAGTGAGAATGTCACAAAACCATGTTTTGCAGATAAATCTGTCATTTGCCTCAGGCTTAACTTATTAGTATCCCTGCTCTCTGTCCATATCCAGAAACCAATTGAAAATGTTATTCAAATGTACCAACCATGGTAACCAGGTTCCCAAACCATTGGTGAGCTAACTCATGTCCTACTACTAGAGCTACATGTTGTTTACTGACAGCTGAACTGTTTTCTGGATCAACTAGGATCAAAGCTTCCTTGAATGTTAACAGTCCCCAGTTCTCCATAGCACCTAAAATTCAAACATATTTAGTCTCCTTAACGCTTTACTAACAGATAAAACAGTGAAAAAAATCAATGCCAAGAACCAGTTGCACAGGATCCTCATTTACAGAAGTAGCTGTTCTTGTAAAAATAGTTGCTTCTTTTGCTTTGTTTTCTTCTTCATGATAATGGAAAATCCATATAGTATCAGTCTCAATGGATCCAAAGAAATATGCTGGATACTGGACCAAAACTCATTGATGCAACATAGGTTACATTTAATATAAGATAAGATATAAAAATACCTTACCGATAGCAAAATCAGCAACTGACAGGAGATCTATTTTTGGTAACATATATTTAATACCAAAATATTTATAATAGAACGGTAGAGTTTTTACAGCCACCTAAAATAAAACAACATAGTATGTAAATATATGGACAAAAGACTTGATTGGAAAATAGTCTCTAAGATACATATAAGCTTACATGTATTACGATTTTTTAATGCCTTGAGGTTTTTGGAAAAGCAATATTCCCACAAATGCTTCAAGACCAGGAATTAAACACAAGATATGACAATTTAGATCTTTTCCTCCTCTTTGTTTGAATGGAGTTTTATCATAAGGTGTGCAATGAGGGAATCATTTTTTGAAGAGGTGCATTAGCATAGTCTTTCTCCATTTTAAACTGTTAATGAGCACAGCAAAAAGAACATTTGTAAACAATAATGACTCACATCTAAAGCAAATCTTCCCTGTTCTTTTTTACCAGCAGGTGTATAAATACGAACAAGAATGCCATCTGCATCTGTTCCTTCCACATAATCATAATCCCCCACAGTAAAGGCTATTAGATATGTAGACATAATAGGCGTAGTGTCAAAAGTGACAGTTTTCATTTTCTTGTCAGAACTTGGTACATCTGACTTCACTGGCTGAAAAAATTTTAATGTTGTGTTGTGTTGTGTTGTGTTGTGTTGAAAAAGTGATATCATGACCTGGAGAGTTATATTGCAGTTATAGATAAACAAATGGTGGTAGTGGGTAGGGCTGGGTAAATAAACATAATATTTAATAGATTCTCATTATATTGTGTCCACTCTAACCGTTAACAAGTAGAAAGCCCTTTCACATAGGCCCCTTTCAGCACATAACTTACCCACTATAATAAATATTCAAAGCAATAAGACGCAAAAATTACCCATGAAGAAGAATATTGGCATGTTTTAAATTTAGTATTACAGGATTTCTCAATTGAATTATTTAAATTTTTAATCGATAATTGATCTGTAGGCAATAATCGATAATCTCAATTTGGTAATCAATACCCAGCCATAGTAGTGGGTTCTGTTTTTTGTCAGTGTTTGAAAGGCTGCTGAGTTTGAAGAAGTCATATATTGGCATGGCCATGTTGAACAAATGGTGGTCATTGGTGCTTATCTCTAATGGCACATAAAAGCCTGCTGTTATCCAAATAATGAATAAGATCAATGTCAAGGTCAAGAGGATTATCCAAATTTCTCATTTTTTGGGGAGCAATTGTTCGGCAAGTTTCTTATTTTACCTTAGTTCCCCAAAAACAATCTGAAAAAAGAAAGATGGAAAACTTTTTTGCTTTACCATATTAGATAGAGCAGTCTTGTCATGGGGCACAATCATAGAAATATCAAACGTGGCTTTAACAGCTGGTTCATCACAACATGGAAAAGCTCTCCTGGCATCAGTGGCCTGAAAGAAAAAGAGCATCACCCGATATATTGAGCAACAATGTCAGGTGTGGTTCTAGACACAAAATACCAATGAAATACTCACATCCATACTTATGATTGATATCCTTCTTCATACGAATAGTTCATTTGCTGCTACTAATGAATTGAATTGCTGAATTATTTTTTTCTTCGATTTTGAGTTTCCTTTTGCCGTTTCTATCATTAGTACTTGGGTTTTCAAAATCAGAAAGTAATCAGAAATGAATATTAAAAATTTTCTTATTCTTTAGCCTGATAAAAGCCATTTTCACAATGGTCGCCTTTATCCTATACCTTAATTGCAATGGCCAATTTCCTTGTTTCACAGAAGTCTGTGAATGCAGCAATTTGATTGGATTGTACACTAGCGAATACAGCCAATCTGAGACCTCGACAGAAAGACTGTCTGCAGGAGAAAATGGGTTGGGTTTAATGACAATAAAAGTCAATCTATTTGTTAGTAATTCATTGTCATACCAACCTCAAAATGAGTGACAGCATTAAAAGCTGTTGTTCCATCTGATTTGGTGTACTGACTTCTATAAAAGCCTTTCATTTTATTATTCAATTCACCCGAAAAGGTTAAAAATAGACTGCCATTTCCTTGCTGAAAAGGAAAAAAGGATAAAGACATTCAATAGAAACTGAGGTCTAAGAGAAAATACGACAATAAAAAAATCTTTAAATGGATGGATTCGCCATTTCAAACACAATTCTTTCAAATGGACCTCAAACAAGAAATTTCACTTTTTATACATTTGGAAAAAAAGACACAAACCTTTAAGTCATTGCTAAAAGTAAAAATAGCAGTTTCTTCTACAGTGGAACCATAACTTATTCTACCTTCTTCCTTCTGTTTTGAATCTACATTGTTAAAAAAAATAGCCTATTTGGTGTTCTGTAGTAAACAAGGTCTGGCTTTATTGTCCTATTAGAATGACTAGACACTTTTTCCCCAAGTCAGTCCCTGCGACCTGCATCACTGACAATGGGAAACCCAGTTGAAAGGTATTCTCTCGACCTATGCTTGGATCCAACCCTAGGCCTTCAGGATAATGAGCAACTTTCATACTATGGTCTAGATTGGATTTCAGTACCACCATTTGTTCAATCCAAGCAAATCACATTAAATACAGATTTCAACACTGTAACCAACTGAGCTGCTTTGCAGTCCCTCTTCAAAGGAAGATATCTGGTATGAACACTAGCCATGTATTAAGGCATACCTACCAGCATGTTGATAATAAGCAGACTTGACTATAATATCTAAAGAATGGAGAACAATTGTCTTGGTAGGTTTCTTGATCTAAAAAAAAAAACATAATAGAAATAAATGTCCCGTGCTAAAAGATTAAACCAAAAATATTGAGTTATTTTAAGTTCTCGCAGAACAGCAATGTCATTCATTATACTATATTGAGGCTGATATTCCAAACAACACCTACAACGCCAGATCGGAAAGAAATGAAAGTAAAACCTCATGCTGGGGGATATATCGTTGCAATGAATTTTATAATCGCTCAAAATATTCGCTTGCGTGCCTGCCCGCCCATGTTGAAGACGAATACCGGTATTTACATTTACAAATCCCCAGCATCAAAAGTGCAAGAAAGTGCCATTCTTTGGCAAATTCGCCCATGTCAGATTATTTTATCGAGTTTGATACTTTTAAATCAAATGTGACGCTGATTTCAAAATAGTATGCCCCTTATTAGTAGTTGGGCGTAGAAAATGACTGGCAATTTGAATTGAGGTGATAGGGCTAAAAAATACACAAAGAATTTCTGTGGATGAAGAAAAATGATCTCGATATTACCTGGACTTGAACTACTTCCTCGCCATCAAAAACAAACTTGTCTAGGTCTGGTATTAATGTTATTTTATAATTTATTGGTACAACATTAGTTGATAACCTTTGAAATTCTGGTCGTCCATCACCCATTGCTTCTTTATACTGCAGTAGAATTCCATTTATCATTATTATATTTTAAACCCTTGTGGCCATCACACAATAGCGATCACCAGCAATCTGTGTATGGTTGTGAATGAAAATAGTACTGCACATTACCCTTAGCCCAACATTCAGATTTAACATTGTCATTTTCTAAAAAGCATACATTAAAAGGGATTGAATATATAGGTTTCCTAAACTTTTAAACTTTCCATCATAGCCTCCAACCTCCCCAACAAGCAACAACGACAAATTCAAGAAGCTCTAGCTATTCAGAGATGCTTTCCAGAGATTAACTACGACAATGGACAGTACATTTCCAAGATATGGCTGAACTAATCTCCCCCCCCTCATTCATTACATGTTTCTTCCCAGCATTCCCCTAATTTTCCCTCCCAGTGTCTTCCTGAGCATATTTATCTCATTAGCTGCTCAGTACCTGCTCAATGACTTCGCATTGTTACCTCACTTGTTTTAATATACTTTTATTTATTGTCTCTCTTAATTACTTATTATTACCCTTTTATCTATTGTCCCTCTTAATCTCTATATTGTTTGTTGTTGGTATATATTTTGTTATGTTTTATTCTCTTGCCATTACATCTGATGACAACACCGTACATGTGTATATTGTGTTGAAACTTTATGTGCTCAACCTTATAAAAGAAGTGTGTTACATTCCATAATATTGTCTTGTGTTTTGTTATATAGCTTACTGTTTTGTTTAAAATATAAATTTTTGATATCAGTGATGTGATTAAATGCTTTTTAGTGGATTTGCAAAAACCACAGACTGGAAATTGGATAAATTTACCATGAAATTTCCATCCAACTTAAACAATGGTGCTATAAAAATAAAATACCAGAATCACTTGTTATAGCCTTATTTTTTTTTTTCGTTCCATATGAGTGATTTCGGAATTTTCATGAATCCCGAGGTAACCAATATAAACTAACGACTTTGTATGGTTTAAGAAGAATATCAAACGAATCAAACCTGGCGGTACATAAGTTAAACAGTCAGACTTCAATACAAAATCAGGAAATTATCAAATCTTATAAACCTTAGCAACGTAGAATGTTTAATTTGTTGCTTACAAGTAACCGGCAATATGAATCGATAAATTGGAATTCCTCAAATGATTGACGGGCTTAAACGAAAACGAAAGAATTTTCTGCAAAAATGGATTTACGTCCCTTTGTAAAGAGCCTGATTTTTTTGTCATTATCAAAAGCGTTGTAAATTGTAATATACGCGAAAATATTAAATTATATTAAATAATATCCTATTTATATCTAGATCTAAGTAACTGCTTGATCAATCTTTTTCTTAAAATGCTTTTAAAAGACATACTAAACAAAGTATGCCTTTGTAACATAAAAGCTCACAAATAAAGGGACAGATTCGCCATCTGTTTGACCAATCCTACCTTAGTTTCAGAAAACCGTGTTCACAGTTCACCGTCGACGATTGTTTTACTTAATCTTTTATATGTTATAATAATTATCAATCGTTAATTAACTAATGTCAATGCACAAACTTTAATATAAATACGGAATGATATGATATGATATGACTGCATCTTGGATTGACCAGAGGACCTATACAGACGGACAACACCGATGTATTTATGAATATTGTAACCAGTTATTATTAAACAGTTTTAAGTTCTTTTTCATACTTTTAGTGTAAATTCTCACTACTACAATATCAGTAATTGTATTGAGAGTTTTTATCATTTATTGAAAAGTCTATATCATTTATTGAAAGTCTATATCATTTATTGAAAGTTTATATCATTTATTGTATTGATATTCATAATATCATGTTTATTTATTTATAATTCATAGTTGTTTATGTACTTGATTTACTTGTATATTATTATTATATATTTGTACACTATATTTATGTATTTACAGGTCAGTTGGCCTTAATATATACTGAATAAATTTATCTAATCTTATCTTTATTGCTAAAAAATAGTAGTTACTTACGAGGAAATGTCCCTACAATTGTGAAAAATCTTGATTTAAAAGGATTTATGAGCGAAATTGTTGCAATTCTTTCAAATGGAGCGATGGTTTGTTGCCCAAATCTAAGGAAAAAATATACTTGAATTATTGATTATTGGACTTGGATTCTGTTTTATTTTAAAATTTTGAACCGCGATAGTTACCTTCCATTCAAGTTATCTCCAAAAAGGTTGGCTTTTGTGTCTTTGATTTCTATACTCTTAAATAACTAGTTTTTGTAAGTTGTAAATTTTCTTGGTTAATCTGACATGATGTAAAATATTACTTTACTTTCAGCTAACAACAATTAGTTATTTTACCAAGTATGTATGAATTTACCAGAACAAGTATGACTTATCCATAACAAAATATGACTAGAATAGAACAAATTATGACTTTACCAGAACATGCATGACGTCACCAAAACAAAATATACCAGAACAAAATATGACTATGCCAGAACAAAATATTCTTATTTGGAACAAGTCAAAAACGTAAAAAGTCATAAATTTACTTTCAATCACTGATTGCATAATTATTTCTTCAAAAAAACGAGTAGATCTATATATGAGTAAATATTTGCAACAAAATAAAAAGTACAGTTTTCGTACCATGATTCGCTGACTAATAATATATAGTTTTCGAACAGAATTAGGATCTCTCAATGAAAAAAATGAATATTATATAATGTTTTCAAATTCAAAATAAAACGGATGGCAGACCTGTGAAAGGGAAATCATTATACTTCATTATCATCATCTTTTTTTAAAATTTGATTGACCGAATTGTCATATTAAAGCCTAGCCAATACTTAGTTTCTGGAAAAAATTCAATACCGGTATTAAATATGAAAGTAGACCACAACACTACAAAACGGCTATTTTTAATATATCCTTCCGCAAGAAAATCTCTCACCGTCTCACAAAATCTAAACGAAAAAGCACTTTCAAACATCAAATTCCAAATCTGACCAAAAAAAATTTGTCAAAAAAGGTATTCAAAAACACCAAAAGAGAGGAAGAAAGAGTATTTCTAAAAATAGCACAGACTACATTCTAAAAATAGCACGGACTACATTCGTATACAACCATTGCCATGGAAACTTTAGAAGCTTTGTAACTTTTCCAGGAGACAATGGAATTACGTTTTCCGGCCTAACTCCTAGGCTATGGGAGATTTTTCAGTTCTGTTTTTTCTCAAATGTCCAGCTTGCCAATGTGGAAATACCCTGCAAATTTCAGCCCTGTAGCTTTGTAACTTTTCGAGAAAAAAATTTATTTGTATTTTCCCACTATGCGAGCAGAAGACCATAGAAACAAAAAAATTCGCATTTTTGGCTCTAATTGTTTTTAATTGAGTTTGAAGTGTTTTTCGGTCAGTCTGGGGTCCAATTAGTCGAAAAAGTCCAAAACTGGAGCCAAATCGAGTCACTGGGCCGAGGTTGGTGAGTTGCCGTTTTCGGTCGCTAGGGCCTATACAGGAGACAATGGAAATACGTTTTCCGGCCTAACTCCTAGGCTATGGGAGATTTTTCAGTTCTGTTTTTTCTCAAATGTCCAGCTTGCCAATGTGGATATACCCTGCAAATTTCAGCCCTGTAGCTTTGTAACTTTTCGAGAAAAAAAATTATTTGTATTTTCCCACTATGCGAGCAGAAGACCATAGAAACAAAAAAATTCGCATTTTTGGCTCTAATTGTTTTTAATTGAGTTTGAAGTGTTTTTCGGTCAGTCTGGGGCCTAATTAGTCGGAAAAGTCCAAAACTTGAGCCAAATCGAGTCATTGGGCCGAGGTTGGTGAGTTGCCGTTTTCGGTCGCTAGGGCCTATACAGGAGACAATGGAAATACGTTTTCCGGCCTAACTCCTAGGCTATGGGAGATTTTTCAGTTCTGTTTTTTCTCAAATGTCCAGCTTGCCAATGTGGATATACCCTGCAAATTTCAGCCCTGTAGCTTTGTAACTTTTCGAGAAAAAAAATTATTTGTATTTTCCCACTATGCGAGCAGAAGACCATAGAAACAAAAAAATTCGCATTTTTGGCTCTAATTGTTTTTAATTGAGTTGA
>NW_008708906.1:122140-122859 GCF_000327385.1 Lottia gigantea
GAAACAAAAAAATTCGCAGATTTTTCTCTAATTGTTTTTACTTGAGTTTGAAGTGTTTTTCGGACTGTCTGGGGCCTAATTAGTCGAAAAAGTCCAAAACTGGAGCCAAATCGAGTCACTGGGCCGAGGTTGGTGAGTTGCCGTTGTCGGTCGCCAGGGCCTATACAGGAGACAATGGAATTACGTTTTCCGGCCTAACTCCTAGGCTATGGGAGATTTGTCAGTTCTGTTTTTTCTCAAATGTCCAGCTTGCCAATGTGGAAATACCCTGCAAATTTCAGCCCTGTAGCTTTGTAACTTTTCGAGAAAAAAATTTATTTGTATTTTCCCACTATGCGAGCAGAAGACCATAGAAACAAAAAAATTCGCATTTTTGGCTCTAATTGTTTTTAATTGAGTTTGAAGTGTTTTTCGGTCAGTCTGGGGTCCAATTAGTCGAAAAAGTCCAAAACTGGAGCCAAATCGAGTCACTGGGCCGAGGTTGGTGAGTTGCCGTTTTCGGTCGCCAGGGCCTATACAGGAGACAATGGAATTACGTTTTCCGGCCTAACTCCTAGGCTATGGGAGATTTTTCAGTTCTGTTTTTTCTCAAATGTCCAGCTTGCCAATGTGGAAATACCCTGCAAATTTCAGCCCTGTAGCTTTGTAACTTTTCGAGAAAAAAATTTATTTGTATTTTCCCCACTATGCGAGCAGAAGACCATAGAAACAAAAAAATT
>NW_008708907.1:0-735 GCF_000327385.1 Lottia gigantea
CTAAAACCGTATTGTTAGCTTTGAAATCGTATTGTTAGCTTTGAAATCGTATTGTTAGTTTTGAAATAGTATTGTTAGTTTTGAAATCGTATTGTTAGCTTTGAAATCGTATTGTTAGTTTTGAAACCGTATTGTTAGCTCTGAAACCATATTGTTAGCTCTGAAACTGTATTGTAAGCTCTGAACTTTATTGTTAGCTTTGAAACTGTAATTGTTAGCTTTGAAACTG
Source organism: Lottia gigantea (assembly GCF_000327385.1). NCBI lineage: Eukaryota > Metazoa > Mollusca > Gastropoda > Lottiidae > Lottia > Lottia gigantea. The sequence goes on from NW_008708907.1 coordinate 230, forward strand.
TATTGTTAGCTTTGAAACTGTATTGTTAGCTTTGAAACTGTAATTGTTAGCTCTGAAACCGTATTGTTAGCTTTGAAATCGTATTGTTAGCTTTGAAATCGTATTGTTAGTTTTGAAATCGTATTGTTAGTTTTGAAATCGTGTTGTTAGTTTTGAAATCGTATTGTTAGCTTTGAAATCGTATTGTTAGTTTTGGAACCGTATTGTTAGCTCTGAAACCATATTGTTAGCTCTGAAACTGTATTGTTGGCTTTGAAATCGTATTGTTAGTTTGGAAATCGTATTATTAGCTATGAAATCGTATTGTTAGTTTTGTAATCGTATTGTTAGCTTTGAAGTCGTATTGTTAGCTCTGAAACTGTATTGTTAGCTTTGAAACTGTATTGTTAGCTTTGAAACCGTATTGTTAGCTATGAAACCGTATTGTTTGCTTTGAAACGGTATTGTTTGCTTTGAAACTGTAATTGTTAGCTTTGAAACTCTATTGTTTGCTTTGAAATCGTATT
>NW_008708907.1:785-1682 GCF_000327385.1 Lottia gigantea
TATTGTTATCTTTGAAACCGTATTGTTAGCTTTGAAACTGTATTGTAAGCTCTGAAACCGTATTGTTGGCTTTGAAACTGTATTGTAAGCTCTGAAACTGTATTGTTAGCTTTGAAACTGTATTGTTAGCTTTGAAACTGTATTGTTATCTTTGAAACCGTATTGTTAGCTTTGAAACTGTATTGTGAGCTCTGAAACTTTATTGTTAGCTTTGAAACTGTTTTGTTAGCTTTGAAACTGTATTGTTAGCTTTGAAACTGTATTGTGAGCTTTGAAACTGTATTGTTATCTTTGAAACTGTAATTGTTAGCTTTGAAACTGTATTGTGAGCTCTGAAACTGTATTGTTAGCTTTGAAACTGTAATTGTTAGCTTTGAAACCGTATTGTTAGCTTTGAAACGGTATTGTTAGCTTTGAAACAGTATTGTTAGCTTTGAAACGGTATTGTTTGCTTTGAAACTGTATTGTTTGCTTAAAAATTTTTATTGATAGATTAAGTACCAAGGGAGGCAACTGGATTATTTTATAACAAAGCCCACAGCAGTTTGTTTATTATAAATGGAATGAAATGAAGTTTGAATTAGTCAATGAAGACGGAGATGAAAGTAATTTTCCTGATTTCTCACTGCATGGCATTGTAGAATTTTGAGTTGTTCAAATTACTGTCAAAATTACTGTTTTAAAAACTAACAAAACTTAATATTTTCACCAACTCAAAGACATTTAAGACAATCGCAATATTCTAATGAGGCTGATATTCAAATCTAATTCAGTTTACCGACTAATGAACACAGTAAAACTGCATTTCGGAAAATGATTCACAAACCTTACCATACTATAATTAACCCCACAATTCTGACCATACCCGCCCCTCGGGTGTGATAGACAGATGGGATA
>NW_008708907.1:2447-3932 GCF_000327385.1 Lottia gigantea
GGTAAAATGTATTAATGAATACTTTGACAAATACAAAATGGTGGATTTCAGTTATTACCAAACGTCACCATTTTTTATCGGCCGAATTTCCTTATAATCCCAAGCGGTAATCGGAATTCCAAGTGTCGTCTGCTAGAATATATTCCAACGAATGAAGTCACGTGATCAACTAGCGGATTCCGTGTCAGCAGAAAATTTCTATGGAACACAAAGTGGACCATATTCTTATGTTGTTTCAGTGACTTTTAGCAATAAATCACGCTACGTATCATATTTTGTCAGTCACTATTTTTTTTTTTAAATCGTGGTTCTTTGAAGGAATTGTCACTAGTTATAATGAATTGATATTAAAGATAAATACTTAGAGAAGTTAATTATACCACCCAGTATCCATACAACGTGTTTTTCTAGACTTATTTATAGATTGTACATTGTACACGAAAATAGGTGACGCATTCTGCCGCTGTTGTCGAGTTCGTTGCTCATGAAATATGGGTGAAAGTGAAGGATTCATAAAGAAAATCGAAATAAACCAATTTAAATTATTTTGCAGAATATCTGAGGAAACTTCTAAGACATAAATTTTTTTTTCGTTTTTTTAACTATGACGAAATTTGGTGTTGAATCCTTATATCCACGAAAATAGGTTACACCACTGTATTACAAATTTGACTTTCTGATCAAAACATTGCCAGACATTCTACAGAGGAATTTACACTTCGTCCTACCACTCCGTAAGTTAAAGTCTATCTTAAAGGGATTGTAAAGATGTTTTCTAAATTTTCTATGTGCAGCATCAATTTGCACCATTCCAATTTTCAATCAGACATCTTCAATGTGTGGTTCCTGCAATTCCACTTATACTAAATGTTTAATGGCATCACAAACTGCAAAATGCTCGTATCTTCGTATCACATAAGGAACTTTGCGATTAGTGACATCATCAAACTCTAGTGGAATTGCGGAAACCACTGACGTTTGATTGAAAATTGGAATGGTGCTAATTGGTACTGAGTGGGCCACAGGGTAATTGTAGAAAATACGGCAATGTCTTGATGGAATTGTTAACGATTAAGCTTTGTATATTTACGAAACTTTATGCCAAATTGGCTTTTGTCATGTTGAAAATTCTCAAAAACTAGCGCCCCAAATTAAACGTGCTGATATCACATCTGAAAATCACATCCGAGAAACAGGTAGGACCTGAGTTATCGGACTAACTATAATAAGCTTTCTGTTTTGATCGAGTCCATTTTTAATTCATAAATAAAAAAAATAATAAATTTTACACATATCGAATAAATTGTGAAGAATGCATTAATTTTTGTCGCCAATTCGGCGCTCGATCATTTACTATGAAGTGACAGATAGAGGGTTAAGTCACGCCTTGTCCTCGCTAGATCCTTCTAATTCTATTACCACCGTGCTGTTTCATTGTATTTTTTACATAGCCATATTACCGACAAGAAAAGCCAAGTTAGGATC
>NW_008708908.1:0-1854 GCF_000327385.1 Lottia gigantea
TGCTTTCATGCAGGATATTCTAATACAGTTCCTGAAAATACTGTAGGTTCTGGAGGGGGAAGTCTATTTAAGTTTGCTTGTTCCACTATCAACTTACATAAATCACCAGTGTCTAATGTTACTGAGTTTTTAGAAACATCAAGACTAGCAGTGTTTCTATTCGGCGGAAAAGATGAACTGGTGTAGTTAGTGTTTGTTCCAACTGTGGGTCTAGATTCTAACGAAGGTTCAGGAATGTAATTCATATCCAAATTCCTCTCAGCTTGGTCTGGAGATGACGTATAATCATTTCTTCTAACTTCTGGAGAAATCACAGTTTGTGGTGTAAGAACAGGCGGAAGAGTTGAATTCAAATAAGTGTTCACTTTTGTACTATGATCTAGAGATTCATCTGGCACTGAAATTCGGTCTATAACATTATAAGAGTTCATGTCTTGAGTTTCTACCTTTTCTATTGCTTTTAATTTGGCTTCTGCAATATCTAATTTTTTCATAATGTCTAATTTTTGTAAAGCACCCTTCATTTCCTCAAATTCAACACGTTTACGTTCTAAATCAATTTGATGTTGCTGTTCCAAATCATGGTAACGTAATGCAACTTTTACAGCTTCTGCAGCTTTAAGTTTCCTTGTAAACGATGACGCACTAGAAATGCTAGACATTTTGAATGATAATTTCAGTTTAGCTCAAGATTACAAAGTTTGTCACTTTAAAACGAACACAGCTTTTAAGCAAACACAAATTATATTACTCCGACAGAGGAGTTTTCACTGTAATGTCTCTTTAAGTAGTTGGGCGGTCTACCTCCGGAGCATTATGACGCAAAGCAACATGGGTCTCGACGGGCTTATCAGGTTGAACACAAATAACCAATGTAACAGTTTATTATAAAAGTATAAAAAGGACGCATCGCATTTACTCAAACAATATAACATTCATATCTATCTTGACTAAACTTCAATAAATATACTGGCTTCCAATAAACCAATCTAAGCCATATATACCAGTCGGATAAGACGAATAAGCCGAATAAGCCTTGAAAACTCCATGAGCCTTTGTAATTACGCAAATTTCGCAGCCCAAACAAATCTTTTGGCGCACTCAAGAAAAATATCAAAACCGGAAACGGAATAATCGAATATGTATACTTCGATATCGCAATAAAATCACGTATTCACACCGTGAATGTTGACTTCGAATCGGTGGATACTACAGCAGCTACAGTATCTATTATAGACATTTCAATAATAGATTCACACTGCAATATTACTTAAAAAAGAATATCCCTTTTAGGAATCTTATTTGTCAGTTTCGGATATCTGCGCATAGTTTAGCCATTGAAACAGGTAGATATGAGCATCAAGCACGAGTTTGTCCACATTGTCCACAAGAAATAGAAGATGAGTTCCACTTTATGTTAGTTTGCCCCAAATATACAGACCTCAGGAGAAAATACCTAAAACGCTATTTCTGGAGGAAACCATCAGTTTTTAAGCTAGTTGATTCAAACTCGTTACATGTTTTAAAAGGTGTAGGTAATTATCTCAACTGTGTTCTGAAGTTGGTTGGTTGGTAGATGACAAGTTAACGTTCGCTTCCAGCGGATGCTGATATCGCAAACTAGGTAGTTGTTGGTAGTCGTAGTAGTTGGTAGTTGGATTGGATCAAATTGGATGATTCGGTGTTGTTGGTTTGGTTGTTGATTCTTCGTTAGATCTGGTCGGGTCGAATGACATGGCGGTGAAACTCGGCCCTGAATGGTGTGGCGTGAGTTACTCGGTCTCCTTCATTCTTCCAAACTCGTTCTGATCATGGTATTTCTTGTTGATTGGTAGTCGAATGGTAGTCGTTGGT
>NW_008708908.1:7786-9815 GCF_000327385.1 Lottia gigantea
AAGGATAACATTGCAGATGATGATTGTATGAAGGATAACATTGAAGATGATGATTGTATAAAGGATAATATTAAAGATGATGTTTGTAAGAAGGATAACATTGATGATGATTGTAAGAAGGATAACATTGAAGATGATGAGTGTATAAAGGATAACATTGAAGATGATGATTGTATGGATAGTGACTTTGTTGATGATGATATGGATAGTGACTACGTTCCACCTTCATACTCCAGTGATGAAAGTGAGATTATACCTCTTATAACAGATGATTATGCATTTGATGAATTGCATTTAGCATCAAAGTCATCTGTATTCCATAGAATTATTTAGGAAAATTGCATACCTTATTTTAACCTTTATTTTTGTCACTTCTTATTTTTTATCAGTTTATTTATGAGAATTTTCTCAGAATTTTGTTCTGAATTATCCTTATAAACTTCACTTAAATTTGTCCAAATGTGATTATATATGGGCATTTTTCAATAAAAGCGAAAATTCTTGTCCTGAAAAGATTTTGTGAATTTGTTTAAATAAACAAGTCAATTTTAGTGGGAGAAGTATATTATGTGTCAATGTACAAAATAAAGTAGGAAGCAAAAGCTGTCCATCGTTGTCATTGAACAAAATTAAGTTTGAATGGTCGGAATTGCCATATTTTGCATGTCCCTAATACAAGTAAAGGTAAAACAGACTTTGAATTTGATAAAATTTTGGATTCCAAAGTAAACAATATATAATTTCTAATCATAACAACATACTCAAGATTAATTTCCATAAACTAGTTGATCAGTTTATATATAATAATTCATGTAAAATAGCATTTTGTAGTTGTCCCTAAAAATTTGTCAACTACGAAACGATTTTCTTTTTTTGCTGGCAGTCAAGGTGAGTTACATCCCTTGTTTCCTAGGAAGTGTCTTGCTACTTACACTACATCCTTGTAACAAAATGGCAGCATCTTGGAAGTGAGCATAAACCTTTGAAGAAGAATTTCGAAATTTGGTAAGTTAAGATACCAAATATTTTTGTACTTGTCCACTTGGTAACAGTGATTCTGACATACATGCACTTGCTAAAATTTCACAGAATTTTCTGATTTGAAACCTAATTGGTTGCTTTCATCAAAGCATATAAAAAATTCTGTAAGTTGTGATAGTGGCTGAATTTCCCGCCCTTTTCTGCAAATATGTCCACAACGAAATAGTCAACTGCGAAACGATAGTTGTGATTTCGTTGTTGACAAATTGTTTCGTAGTGGAATTTATTGCAGAAATGTTACTATTATACATAATATATGTAATTTGATATGTATTTCCTTTCAAAAATAAGATCGTATATGACACTAAAAAAATTATTTCGTAAAAGTAGTATGTTTATGTCTTTTCATGTGCGATAACATAGCCATGCCGCTAACCTACTTCTGATAGCTTCTGTACTGTTTGGCCTGAGCGGCAGTTTTCATATTTATGAAAATGTCATATTTAGACCTATTAGTGAGTTTAGTATGTCACGATCCCGTTGGCTCGTAACATTTGTCATTGATTTGAAACCCTCCCAAAATTTCATCTCCTCCCTTAAGTTAGACGCGACGCACGCTTTTACCTCGTTATATACAGTTATTAATAATTATTCTTCTAAAACAAATGATATCTTCTTTGATAAATTGTTATCGAATAATTTACAACAGACCCGCATTGTCCACAACCAATATAATGAGTTGATGCTTCGCGCTTCGCAGTTCACCTTGTTAAAGAAAAAACGTCCACGTAGAGCTCTTCTTCCCATTGTAGGCAAAGCTTTGAGTTTTCTCTTCGGTACAGTTTCTACATCAGATTTAAAAGTCATTAATACTAATATTGATAAATTAGCTGCGAAACAAACGGATATTATTCATGTTCTCGATAAAAGTCTATCTATTTTAAATACTTCTCGAATTGAAATTGCAAAGAATAGAGTATCAATTAACGCATTAGTTTACAACTTAAAGGCTTTTGACCTCAAGTTACTCAACTTTTAACTGACGTTA
>NW_008708909.1:0-10456 GCF_000327385.1 Lottia gigantea
TAATCTTAGCGAAAGCCAAGCTGTATGGTTGAGGACGGGGGCTATATTCTACCTGAGATATTATTCACTGTTTTTATTTTCGGTATTATTTTTATCCCCAGTATTATTTTTATTCCTATGACTAATAGATTGAAAATAGATTGAAAATAGATTGAAAATAGATTGAAAATAGATTGAAAATAAGCTGAATTAAACATGGAAACATTTTCTAAACATTGAAAATAGGTTGAATTAAGAATTTGAATAATTAAACATTGAGAACATGAATGATAAAATATTGAAAATATGCATAATAAAATATTGAGAACATGAATAATAAAATATTGCTAATTCAAATGATAAATATTGCTAATTTGAACAATTAAAATTAATAATTTGAATAATGAAATATTACTAATTTGAATGATAAAATATTGCTAATTTGAATAATAAATATTGCTAATTTGAATAATTAAAATTGCTAATTTGAATAATAAAATATTTCTAATTTGAATAATACAATATTACTAATTTGAATAATAAAATATTGCTAATTTGAATAATGAAATATTGCTAATTTGAATAATGAAATATTGCTAATTTGAATAATGAAATATTGCTAATTTGAATACTAAATATTGCTTATTTGAATATATGAATAATAAAACATTGAAAATAAGCGGAGTAAACATTCACAATATGAATAATGAAGCATTTAGAATTTGAATAATGAAGAATTGAAAATTTGAATAACTAATAATTGATATTTAGAATAATTAAGAATTGATAATTTTAGATAATTAAGCATTGAGAATTTGAATTAAGAATTGATAATTTTAGATAATTAAGCATTGAGAATTTGAATTAAGCATTGAGAATTTGAATTAAGCATTAAGAATTTGAATTAAGCATTGAGAATTTGAATTAGGCATTGAGAATTTGAATTAAGCATTAAGAATTTGAATTAGGCATTGAGAATTTGAATTAGGCATTAAGAATTTGAATTAAGCATTAAGAATTTGAATTAGGCATTAAGAATTTGAATTAAGCATTGAGAATTTGAATTAAGCATTAAGAATTTGAATTATTAAGCCTTGTGATTAGCTTTAATTAATGATAAAATCTTCTTTATTGATTTCCTATTGGCTATTTTCACTTCCTGATGAACTTAAAGGATGAATGTGTTTTTATCTATCTGATACTTTCTCTCTATCCAACTGCTTGAAGAGAAAAAAATGACTTCTTTAGGCTCTGAGGGAAGTCTGGCCAAATTTTCTCTTCCCAATTCAAGTCTTATTCCCCACTGTGGTCTATAATCTGATGAACTGTGTATCATATAAGATGTAAAGAATGAATGTTTTTTTAAGGAAATGCCAAATGTCTATTTCTTGATTTCCAACAAAATCATTAAAAAGTGATTTCTATCATTGAGAATCTTGAAAATTTCATTTAAAAACTAAATTAAAACAAAGTTGGCATTTGTTTAAAGCTCATCAGATTTATAAGGGTTGATTTCATGTGGACAATGTTTCAGTCACTGAACATGAAGTCAACTTCAAGTTTGTGTATTTCGAAAGTCTTCAGGAAGTTTTCTGTGTAAAAACAACTTCTTTAGGATAAGGGGAGTTGTCAAAAATTGTAGGTTACGGCACTTATTGTAAAGTCTTATTTTAGGAAACCCCCCTCTTATAGTAGGGATGAATTGGGTATTGCCACTTACTAAATTGGATGGTCGGTCAGCGTGGGCACTCTGGAAGTGGTCATGTAGTAGGTGAGGGGACCACTTTGCTGCATGATCCTCGAAGGATCGTCATGAGTCCTACGGCAAATATCGGACTATAAATCTGACATTATTCATTTTATCAATTCCTTGAGAGGGTTCAAATCAAGACTGGAGTGTCACGGATAGGTTTGTCCCTGTGGATTTTATCAGACGGTAGATATTCCAGTGTCTAATCTTAGCGAAAGCCAAGCTGTATGGTTGAGGACGGGGGCTATATTCTACCAGAGATACTATTCACTTTTTTATTTTCTGTATTATTTTTATCCTTATTATTATTTTTATTCCATGAATATCATTTTATTTTTTTAAGATAAATTAGGTAATTTGATTATATATTTATTAGTTTGTCCCTGTGTATTTTATCAGACGGTAGATATACCAAAGTCGAAGACAAGGTGCTATATTCTACCTGAGATACTATCCACAATTCTTTTTATTTTCTGTATTATTTTTATCCCCAGTATTATTTTTATTCCTATGACTAATAGATTGAAAATAAGCTGAATTAAACATGGAAACATTTCTAAACATTGAAAATAGGTTGAATTAAGAATTTGAATAATTAAACATTGAGAATTTGAATGTTAAAATATTGAGAATATGAATGTTAAAATATTGAGAATATGAATAATAAAATCTTGAGAATATGAATGTTAAAATATTGAGAATATGAATAATAAAATATTGAGAATTTGAATAATAATATATTGAGAATATGAATAATAAGATATTGAGAATATGAATAATAAGATATTGAGAATATGAATAATAAAATATTGAGAATATAAATAATAAAATATTGAGAATTTGAATAATAAAATATTGAGAATTTGAATAATAAGATATTGAGAATATGAATAATAAGATATTGAGAATTTGAATAATAAAATATTGAGAATATAAATATTAAAATATTGAGAATATGAATGTTAAAATATTGAGAATATGAATAATAAAATATTGAGAACATGAATAATAAGATATTGAGAATTTGAATAATAAAATATTGAGAATATAAATAATAAGATATTGAGAATATGAATGTTAAAATATTGAGAATATGAATGTTAATATATTGAGAATATGAATGTTAATATATTGAGAATATGAATGTTAATATATTGAGAATATGAATAATAAAATATTGAGAATATGAATAATAAGATATTGAGAATATGAATAATAAGATATTGAGAATATGAATAATAAAATATTGAGAATATGAATGTTAAAATATTGAGAATATAAATAATAAAATATTGAGAATATAAATAATAAGATATTGAGAATATAAATAATAAAATATTGAGAATATGAATAATAAGATATTGAGAATATAAATAATAATATATTGAGAATATGAATGTTAAAATATTGAGAATATGAATAATAAGATATTGAGAACATGAATGTTAAAATATTGAGAATATGAATAATAAAATATTGAGAACATGAATAATAAGATATTGAGAATATAAATAGTAAAATATTGAGAATATGAATGTTAAAATATTGAGAATATGAATAATAAAATATTGAGAATATGAATAATAAAATATTGAGAATATGAATAATAAAATATTGAGAATATGAATGTTAAAATATTGAGAATATGAATAATAAGATATTGAGAATATGAATAATAAGATATTGAGAACATGAATAATAAGATATTGAGAATATGAATGTTAAAATATTGAGAACATGAATAATAAGATATTGAGAATATAAATAATAAAATATTGAGAATATGAATGTTAAAATATTGAGAATATGAATAATAAAATATTGAGAATATGAATAATAAAATATTGAGAATATGAATAATTAATTCCAAATTATCCGTGTTTGAAAGAAAAAATGATGACTCATCTTTTTTTAATGCTAAAACCATATATAGAAAAGAAATAGTGAAATTCCTAGTTTTGAAGTATTTTTGAAGGAATTATGTGATTTCGTACATTTCTAATACTTTTGAAGACTATTTACATATATTCAAGACTCAAAAAAGTTGCAAACTATGGCCTTTACTGTAGAAACTGTCCTGTCATAATAGTAACACCCACTCTACTAGTAACAGTTAGCCTGCCCCAGCCGTGACCTGTTTTTTCCTTTTCTAAACAATTTTTTTTTTATGTACTTACAGGTTGAAAGATTATTGGAAAAATTATGAGAATGAAGAAGATTATTGTTACTAATGGAGAATTTAAATGCCAGAAACATACTATGAAATTCATACCAATGGTTCCTGCATTGTCGTGAAGGTGTTTCAGTTATTTCTTTGGTGAGGAATTGTCCAGTGAGCTGTTCGTACTCCGTCCAGTAAAGATATGTAACGGACACCAAGTCCTTGATAATTCTCATCTGAGTTTATTTATGTATCATGAATAAAAATAGTTTCGCTTGTTTTCTTTTTGCCCCTTTCAGCTTTGCTGCATGACTTCACAAATCTTAATGTCTTAGAAATTGTGAATGGATACACGATGTTGACAGAAAATGAGGCTGACCCAATTCCAGTCCACAGCTTAAAATTTCATTTGAGCTCCTGAACCTAACTCTGTGGGCCCCCCTTTAAGAAGTCTGTAGCTTGTGGGAGCACCAGATCTTCTAGAACTCAGGGTACAAATAGGGAGCAAACTGACTTAATGGGGTAGAAAGTCAGAATTATGATTTTAAATTAGGAAGCGCATAGATGCAAGTCGACAATATTGGGTCTGAGAAGGTCCTCACAAAATTTTTGCAAAATTGAATTTGTGCATTCAGGCATATTTTGAGCAAAGCAAAATAAAACAAGATATTTTCAAATTCCTCATAAATGAAGTGGGGAACAAACTATATTACTGAAGAGACAAATACCCCCTCAGGTGCCACCACAGTCTGTGACCCATACCAGACCCTCCTAGGATGTATACAAATACCACTTATTCAGGAATTTGTTAAATTAAAAGACCAATTTGTAAAATTCTAAAATAGGTATATCTACTAATTGATATTGATCATACAACACAAAGTTTTTAGTCTAATTGAAATAATTGTAATATTAGGTCGTTAATCATGAAATTAACGAGGTAAAGGAGAGACATGATATCGATTGTAGACTATACAGATACAGTTATCACAAATTGAGTTTCCTGAGAGAAATATGATATTATGGTAACATTTTTAGACTGTTCAGTTATTATTTAATGGATTACTAATGTACAGTCCAAAACTCTGTCACGTATTTCGCCTTGTCCAGATGCTCTGTTGTAGACTTATAGTTCGAAACTCTGTCACTCTTTTCGCCCTGTCAAGATGCTCTGTAGCAGACTCCTTATAGTCAGAACTATTGTCATTATTTTGGCCTTATCAATATGATATAACTGTATTAATTAATGAATTATTAACTTTATAGTCCAAAACTCAGCCTCTTGGACCTGTCAAAATGCTCTTTATCACTCTTTATAAACGAAATCTCCAATAGTAAATGTTTATATCTGTACTGCTGCTGTGGGTGTACGTTACTTTGTCTATCAAGTTGTCTACATTATTATGTTTAATTAAACAAAACAAATTTATCTATCTTGTGTTTTTTTCTTGGGCTACGTTTGGATTCCCCATGAGTGAACCTTGGGCAACATGTATGAACTTGTGGCTATATGAATGAACTCTGACCTTGTGAACCTTGGGCTACATATATGAACCATAGGCAATATGTATGAACTCTGACCTAGTGAACCCTGGGAAACATGTATGAACTCGTGGCTATATGTATGAACTCTGACCTAGTGAACCTTGGGCTACATATATGAACCATAGGCTACATGTATGAACTCTGACCTAGTGAACCTTGGGCTACATATATGAACCATAGGCTACATGTATGAACTCTGACCTAGTGAACCTTGGACTACATTTATGAACCATAGGCTACATGTATGAACTCTAACCTAGTGAACCCTTGGCAACATGTATGAACTCGTGGCTATATGTATGAACTCTGACTTAGTGAACCTTGGGCTACATATATGAACCATAGGCTATGTGTATGAACTCTCACCTTGTGAGCTCTGGGCTACATGTATGAACTCTCACCTAGTGGTAATGAATCTTGGGCTACATGTATGAATTCACATACAAGAACAGGCTATTTGTAGGGACATTTATAACAAAAGCAAAACTCTGGACTAAATGTATGATCTTTCCCTAGTGAAACCCTGTAATTCAACCCTATTCCATCTGGCATTACTCATTCAAAATATGCTATTAATTGTTTTAGACCAGGCTTACCCTTTTAGAAACACATAATCCACCAATACAACTTTTACTCTCAATTTTGCCATGCTTTGGACGAGATTTTGATCAACCGATATGTCTAACTTGTATGGATTTTTATAACATTGGCCCTTGTTAATCAATGAACTTGTACTGTGGATGATGACTTTCTGCAAACTTTCTGAAAAACGAGATAATTTATTTGAACTCTTGCATAACATTACAGAATAACTCAATAAATACTCATTGTCATAAATTTTTTGTTAATTTTTTTCCTGCGTGAAAACCAGCATGGAGGATTCATGAATCAAACAGCTGTAAGTGAAACATGTTCGTTTTAGCCTCATAACTGATATTTTCTGTTAGTAACAATTTGTTAATAAACAAACGTTGAATTCCTGGAGTGAATCATTCAACGGATTCTCTTAAATTGTTAAAAACTGATAGTTAAAATATAAAAATCTCTTAAATTGTAAAACTCTCACATGATAAGGTTAACGAAATTAGTACTAGGCCCCTCGATATTAAATAACATCCGGTTTTAATAATGTACAAGGGAGATAACTCTTATTTTGGAAAAAAAAACAGACCACAATTTCTTCGTTAAATTAACTCATTTAAAAATAGGATGAGTTTAATTCTAAAACACGAACAACACAATTCGATGATTATTCGGGCGACGGTATCCAAAAGTAGCTAGCTTTGTTTCAAACAACAAATCACTTATTTCATCCGGAGCGAAAGCCGTCGGATCAATCGCGCAAGCGGGAAAGAGTATAAACGACACAGTGAAACAATCTAACGAGTTGAAAGAATTACAACTAATATGAGATCTGCGAAACAGGAGATCAGAACAAAGGAAAGGAAAAGGTTTTAAAGTTAAAGGATAAAAATGATTGTCGTTCACGCTCCAAAAACTTATTTTGGTTCAGATATACAAAAATCATTGGGTTCTCTTCCTGGATTTCCATGGGCAAAATATCCCGGAGAAAAACATCTTCCCGGTCATAATTACACCGGTCCAGGTACTAGATCTGCGATTAGACGAAAACGATAAACCCAAACCCGGTGAAGAACAAGTCAATAGAGTTGATGCCGCTGCGCTTAAACACGACATACTATACAGAGACAAATACATAAAATTCAGACACGAAGCAGACAGACAAATGATAATCGAACTTGAAAATATTCCAAATCCAACTTTAAAAGAGAGAATGCAAAGGGCTCTAATCATAAAATTGTTAAAAGCAAAGATGAAATTAGGCATGGGATTAGCGGATGAAATTCATAAAGAATTTATAAAAACTAAAAACTTTTTAAAAGTCAAAGTGTTTGAAAAAGATGAAATATGGTCAGCCGATTTAAAAAACGCGTATAATTTGTAGCCTGTAAACACTCTAGAATGCACAATTCTTGACATATTTTGACGAAACGTGAGCGTTTGTAATTTTGATGAGATTTGGAGAAATTTTTTTTTTAAAAAACTGAAAAACTGAAGTTACATACTAACTTGAAAATTCAACATACTAACTTGAAAATTCAACATACTAACTTGAAAATTCAACATACTAGCTTGAAAATTCAAGATACTAACTTGAAAATTCAACATACTAACTTGAAATTTCAACATACTAACTTGAAAATTGAATGGCCCTAATACGCTTCATATTTTTTCAACTTTCCTCAAAACTGTGTCATCAAGTAAATCCGTTTGACCAATGGTACTTTAGTCTCAGCAACAGAAACCTAATTATGAGAGTTTTTCAAACTCTTCGTGAGAAACACTATTGTTATTGTTTTGGCAGAGTATTTTCACTCTTTCTAGAACACACGATATTACATCCCTTGAGAGGACCACTATTATTCAGTTTAATTTACGGGATAGTTTAGTTTAAACAATATTTATTTCTATACAAAGTACAAAATATAAAGAAGAAAATACAATACATGAATACACAATAGTCGATCCACAGACAAGCATAATGATTATATTAGTCTGTTTCGAGCGTATCTATATACAAAATAATCAACAATTTTTTAGGATAGAGAATATTTGAATTTGTGCAACAGCAAGTCTATATTATATTATAGTAAAATAGGTGTAATGAAATACGTAAATAAAGCCGGAAATCTATTCATTGGTATAAACTGGCGACATATTCTAAGCTATACAGTAGTAAATTTCGAAACGTAGTAGGGAGAGTATATATCGGCAGTATTATTTGTCAAAACGCTTGGACAGAGAAATAAACTTATGAACAGTAGAAAAAATATGAACAATGCTACTTAAGGGGAGGTCTGAATTGTCAAATAGAAGAGAAGAGATAGAGCGATGGTGCGATGGAAGGAGTTTTATTGTCATGTTGTGCATATTTGAGAATAGTCTGCAATGGAGTAAGTAATGCTCTGAATCCTCGAAGGGATGTCCACATAAACATGATGAAGTGTCACTGATGTGCATAAGGAATTTGTGAGCTTGTAAGATACTTTTACAATGCCGTAATCTGGTATGGAGAATTTGGGGAAAACGATCACCTAAGTAAAAATATGCAGGAACAGAAGATTTAGAAATATATTTTTTAGTTTTTAATTTACGGGATGTGGATTACCGTTTTCACCCGAATGGATATGTTATGTTTGTGTGGATTTGATTACTGTTTTTGTTTTATTTTATGCGTGTGTTTATATTTTAGTTTCAATTATAATCGTCATCAACTTTAGTCAACATCATTGCAAACGTCGGAAGAACTTTGTGGAAATCAACATCTTTGGCGATTCTAATTTTATAAAACGTAAAATTTAGTAAAGGCTTCGGGAAGCGATTTCAATTTTTTTTTCAATAAATATTGTTATAGTACAAGACATTTCAATTTTTGAAATATGTAAAATATAGTTATAGGAAATGACATTCGGTAGTAATTTCAATTCTCAAATGATCTGAATTATGAAATATTATTATAGGAGAATACAATAGGGCTGCGATTTCAATTAAAAAATACAGTTATAGGATAGTATATTTGGGCAAAGATACGATTTCATTATTAAATGTGAAAAAACAGTTACATTATTAGGAATTCAGGCAGAAAATTTATTAACAAAAATGTAAAAACATTCGGGCGAAATTTGATATGAGAAATCCTATATATATACGCCTAGCAAACGCCCCCCCCTTCCCCCCCCCCCCCTCCCCCGGCCCCCCTTTGGCTCCGCCACTGAAGTTAATCGGCAGTAGTTTTCACTTTCGTCGAATGTGTCCAGAATTATTATCCGTATTTGAATGTTAAAATGACGACTCATCATTTCTTGGTTCTCTGTCATATAGAAAAAACATAATGTATAGAAATAGAAAGTGAAAATACATCTGATGAGAAGTATGGAGTATGGACTTCACAAAATCGTCCGTCAATGCCGTTAGACATTAGTCTTAAAAGCAGGACTGGACGCTTTAAAACAAGTCAAAAGCTTTCTAGAAATCAATAAACAAATCAAAAGTATAATGTTTTCAAAGTAATCGATTCCTAATCACAGTTCATCTTCAGACGATTTATTGGGTCTGAAACCGTTTTGCTCGTCTGCTAAATATAAGTTGTAATACAATCCTTAGAAATGGAGTTAACTCTCATAACGAGCCCCTTTCAAAAATTCGAACAATAAGTCAGTTATGTGTCATTTTCCGCCTCTTTTATAACATAATTGCATTACATCAATTTCTCGTTGAAAACTTCCTTGTATAATTCAATAACTATGTAAATTAACAAATGACGAAATGTGGCGGAAATTAACCAGTCAGATTTAAGTTGAACACAACTGAGTTTTAGGTCAATTTGTGAGTCTGGGAATATCCAAGTATCGTACACCTGATAAAAAACTCAAAATGAATTTGCTGGTAATTTGGTGGATTTTCGGGCTATCACTGATGACAGTTGAAGGTATGTTTTATATTTAAACATTTGTTAAATAATATTGAAGGAAGAGAACAGTAACACACAAAAATGGCGGATCATTGGTCCATCACATCAAACTTATTTTGAATAAATTGATAAATACAACTTAAACTAGAGCTGTGAACAGCACTGAGCGTGGCCCGTGATACTTTGCCTGATAGCTGTAATGCTTTTTTGAACTTCAAACCCTCTCAAACTCGGTGTTGACTCGACCACTTTTAGCAAAGAGCCAAGCTAAATGAAATGTTTTGTGAAAGGGTAAATTCAATCTTGTATCAATATAACTTATCGTATGGTTATTTTAATAGCTTCATGGTAGCTATAATATACAGGTATGTGTGAAATGTGAACATTATGTGACGGAATTTCTTTACTGATATAAACATGATCTATAAGTGTCCCACCTTCAGTAGTGTAATGCTGAACAAGTTGTTGAAAACCAAATTTTTGAAAACAATTTAGTATAGACAAATGACCCTCCAAGATATTTTGGTTG
>NW_008708909.1:10506-15603 GCF_000327385.1 Lottia gigantea
TTGTATTGTAAGACCCGGTAATGTTTAACTCTGCTTAACGCAAAATAGGCTTGACCAGCTTGGAATATTTTATGAAGTGATATTACGCCTCTATCGAGACTTAGACCTTGTACTTTGTGAATAGTAACTACATAGGCGAGACGTAAAGGGAACTGGCGTCTAACATCGCCCTTATAGTTAACATGAGGGCTTTCATATCTCTCAATACCAATACTACCACGTGGTACATTTGGCGGAAGTGGAACACTGTCTTCATTTATTTCAACTTTAGCATTATCAAATTTTACAAAAATTTTGTCAGTTTGATTATTCTGATCAGTTTGAATGAATGTTACTTGACCAAAACTTCCATTTATCAAGCCAGTAGAAACATTCAAATTAATTACTAACATAACTTTTGACCCTACACCTATTTTTAAGCAAGACACTAATGGTGTATCAGTCACTTCAGTCAGTGGTTTTAAGCGTCATTTTAATGGTTCTGACATCTTTTGAATAATCTAGAGCACTGATGGACACAGAATTTGGGCATTTTTCATCAATCATTCTAGAATTATAATCATCAACTTGCTGATTAATAGAAAATATATGCAGACAATCATCTCCGTTACCAATTACCCTACTCTGTAACATTTTAACGTCTGAAGCAAGCATTGGTTCACTTTTTTTTCTTTGTCTAATTCTATCCAATGTTTGGGCAAAGGCTAAATCATCTTTTTGTCTCATAATTCCAGTAAGTTCAACAAGTTTGAATTAACCGTTCCATAGGTCTATGACACTTTCATGACATAAACTATTACCTTTAACTGGTCTTAGTTGCCTCATATCTCCAAAACATATGACACAGATATTTCCAAATAACTCATCGGTACCCTTTATTTGCCCTAATCGCCCATGAATGTAACAAAAAAGCTTATGATCTACCATTGAAATTTCATCTATAATTAATATTTGTAAGTTGCGATATTTACATCTTAATGTATTAATAGTTTCTTGTCCCAATGGTTGATAAGGTGGAAATGAGAACCCCTTTCTTATTGAAAAACTTCTGTGAATAGTTGACGCTTCAATATTAAAAGCACTCACCCCAGTTGGTGCGGTAAAGAGAACAGTGATGTCATCTAAACTTTCCTCAGTTTTCGCAAAAATTCGAGACGCTTCGTATTGAATACATTTGATAAGATGAGATTTACCGGTACCAGCTGAACCAGTAACAAAGATCCTAAATGGATCGCGGTTTATACCATTAACTTTGTCCAGACAATACTTGCGAACGTCATAAAAAACCTGAGACTGTATTTCAAAGGGGAAATTTTGCAAAAAATTTAAAAAAAAAACTGTGAATTATTATAGAGTTGAAAGATAGTGTAATTAGATTAATTTATTTATGACCTATAATAATCTTAGCAGAAGATAAAATTGCCACTTTATTGCTAAGGATTAACGCAGTCGGAAGCCAGTTGAATTGGTGCCTGCTAGGCGATTAAGTGCTGTGGGTTAGAATCCCGCTCTGTATTCTGATTCCACGGTCAGTGTTTGCTAGAGACAGCCCGATGTTTGCTTTTATTCCCTCAGCCTAACTAACACCAATAACCAAACTGTTGTGTGTATCTTGCAGATAGAGTTCTATTAATGGTACAGAAAAAATTCGAACAGGTTAATGTATCAAAAATTCACTACTCTATATGAGTATATGTTAAATTATTGTAAGTGAAAATTAAAAAAAAAAGTTATTTTTTAAGTGTTAAAAAAATACATAATCAGATTAATCTGTTTATGACCCAAACTACTTCACACTTGCATGTCAAAAGTTCATATGATAGCTTTCCTATCATATTATAAAACCTGTTATAACACCTGTCAATCATTTTAATCCCCACAATCTGCAGATTGTTATCAGATTTTTTATAAACATTTAACACTTTTATGCCTATTTTCACAAATTCAATTTTGTATTAAACCACCCATGTCACATATCGTTGAAAAGAGAAAATTGACTAGATCCTGAATATACAAACCATATTGCTAGGAATTAATTACATTGTAAGTTAGAATATATCATTGAAAAGATAATCAAAAGGGAATTACAAAATTGAAAAAAATAATTTTCTGTATTTATTAGGAAAGGTCATACAGCCGTCCAAAGTTGTCAAAAATGTTAATTTTTGAATGGCTATTAAACCGGAAGTTAATATTTTTCAACCAATATGAGTACAACTGTGGATAGCTGAGGTCAAGAACATCCTACAGTGAAATTTTCATGGTCATCAAAGTTCAAGGTCATATGGTGTGGCCTTTTGAATTTTTAAAAAATTCAAACGAATATAAAAAAACATTCAAATTCGAAATTCAAAATTCTGTTCCAACAAACTGTAGACAAGGTTCAAGGTTTTAATAGACACCAAAATCATAAAAAGCGGATAAAAAATGGAGGACTAATTAATTTTTTGCCAAAATGGGTCAGTCCGAGGCGACGACTTATGCATTACTTCCGGTTTGGATTTTTTCTGCTAAGTGCATTCTAATTATGACTGACAGACAATATATATGGTTTTTGCCAACATCTGAAATTTACACCGGAAGTGACGTGATTTAAAAAAAACGGAAGTTCTCACGCAAAAACCGGAAGTGATAGAAAAATTTTGATTGTATGAATTTATTTGTATGGACATTCTGTATATGTCCTGTGAATTTCAAATCAATCGGATAATTAGCGACTGAGTTAGAAATTTTGAGCTTTTTTGAAAATTTTGGATTCAAATTTTTTTGACAAAAATATTTAAAATTTTGAATTTAGCCTCACCTCATTTCAGGTAAATCGGTTCATAAATAAGCCCTACAGACTTGATGCAATATATTTGCACATTATGCAATGGCACACTTCCGGTTTAGCAAAAATTGAGTTTTAGATATTCATTTTTGATTCCAGGTCATTTAAAAATGTTTGGTGAAGACAATTATGCTATACCATTTTCGATTTTGTCTAGGGACGTTCCCAAAAAAAAAAAAAATAAAAAAAAAAAAAATAATCACAACGAAAACAAAGCATGATAGCTGTTATTGACTAGAACATAACTAACATAAATAAATAACTTTGTGTTAAATCAATGTCTTAATATTTCAGCTTCAGATGATGTTTGTGTTATCAACTATAGCAATATATGTGAATGCTTCAGTCCTGCTGAAACAACCCATTCGATAGAATGCTGCGAAGACTATATTATACGATTGGAATGGACTGGTGCGACAATACTCTACGAGCAAATTAATGACACATCATGTACTCCATCAAAGGGGAACTCTTCTTGTTTAGTCAATGAAGAAAATAATTTTAAAGTAAATTATGAAGATAAATTAAACATCTATAACAGTTGTAGTGGAAAGAAACGATGTAATGTAAGCGTAAATCCATCAAGTGATATAATGATACATATTCCGGTGATTTGTGTACAAGGTAGGCTGAACCTCTCACACGACCGTTTAAAAGTTCTGATTGTTTGTTGAATTTCCTTTTTCAATAGCGTTTTTTGAATTAGTGACTCAAGCTAATATGATTCTCATGCTTGTTTGAAACACAAAAGGTCAATGAATATCAAATTTATTGTTTTAAATAACCAGAGGTCAAGATGCAATTTAAATCAAGTAATTGGGGATAAACCACTAATTAGTTTGACTGACACAATGATGGTGGAAATGTTTGAGTCTGGGATATGAGCACCCTTTCGACACACATAATACTACTCTCCGACAAGGTCTGTAATTTTATTTATAACAAAATGTTTGTTTGTATTTTTATTTTAGCAACTAGAATCAACAATTTCATAGGGAATTCTCCTAAAAATTTTATAAATGGATTTCCAATATTTTACATAGCTGGTAACGATTACATTGGGAAAGAGATTACCTACAGTTGTACTGTCAAAGTTAAAGTTTTATATTTAGAGGTTTTCTACATACACCTTGGTCCTAGATCCTGTGAAAAAGTAAAGATGTATGCGAAAGGATTCCCAAAATTTGAATTGATCTGTACGGACTCCGGAATGACAATGTTTTATAAAGATATTGGACGTATCGGTACAGAGTTTAGTTTAGAAATAAAGGATCTGAAATTGGAAAAGAATGAAGTTATATATTTTATACTACTTGATGGTAAGATCTGTATTTATATAGACGGGTTTTAAATCCCAACCGCTCTTTCAAATCCCTACAGCCAATAAAAATGCACAAATATGAATATTGTCGAATTTATTGCTTTTTACGTGTTATTGTGTGCTCCATTTGATTTATGGCAGTGAAAATGGATTATTATTATTTTGAGCATGATTTGAATCAGAAAATGTGATGAAAAATATCTTAGAAGAAGCAAAGAAATATTCATTTGTTTCGTTTCATTTTTGAAATAATTTTGATTCCAAAATATTGGCGTCAACAAAATTCCGCCAAATTGACTATTTTCGTTTCGTAGTATGAAAATCAACGATCCTCAAATTCAACAATGACTTATTAAGCGCATTTTTTTCACTTCTGGTATGGCTGGTAGGTCGATTTGGATTTAAAACCCACCCCATTTATATATTACCAGAGAGATATGAGACAAAAAGATCATTCTCAATCTACAGAATCTGGTGTTACCAATATTGTTCGGAAAAACAAAATGTTTATTTGAGAAACCCTCACTCGAAATATCGACCTTTGTTTTTCAGCCAACGGGTCGAACATAAATGTACATTGTCATGGTTACCAGAAAAATACAACAGGTAAATTATTCACTTTTATATTTTCAACCAAATTTAAGAATTTTTAAAAATAAATTTTGCTCTAAAACTAATATAAAGTTGGCTTGTAAGTGGTAAATCTCAGTTTAAAAAGAAATAGATAAACAAGAAATGAATACCTAGGGATACTTCCCCAAGAGTGGAATTGAAAGACAATGGGGAGGAATATTCTGACTTAGCTGGAAACGTGATCTACGACTGAAATTGACGTCATTCACCTCGAACACCATGTTGCATAAAAGCTTGCAAGTTAATTTCGCGCATGCGTGCCAAACATAAATCGTACATTGACGTTAGTTGTCGTTCCAAATAGTATACAGTT
>NW_008708909.1:15653-21103 GCF_000327385.1 Lottia gigantea
TTGCTTTAACATTTGAAAATCTGTACGATGTCTCGGTTAAAGTATGTCCATCATTACATCAAACATAGTGTCAGAAATAGTTATGTTCTTTTTCGCTATTTATATTAAAAAGACTGGTAAGGTAGCCTATTGTAAACAATCTCGCAGAAACATCATTGAACGTTTTAATTTTTATATTTTCTGATTTTATAGCAGCGATAGAATCATCAACATATTGCATCTAAAATGTCGATCTCTTTTTAAAGTCAATTATGGTTGCAACCATACATTCACGAATGGTCAGATTCAAAATTGTTAAGACACTGATTGTCTAGTGATGAGGATCTAGATATTTGTAGCATTGAAATATAGAAAGACATTGGGTGTTAGGTGATTTTCTCCAAATATGGACTACTACTGACTGACGGCTATACATATAGATTTAAAATATTTATTTGGCGATAGGAGACTACACATACAAAATACATAACATAAACATCAACAGAAAATGACTCAAGACTCAAGACTCCAACATCAAGTTTTCTACCAAATTACTTTCAAGTGCTTGTTATAGTCTAATGTCATTTCAAATCTGTATTTTAGAAACCGAAAGTCGCCGAAGGAAACAACTACCAATGAGACAATGTCAAACCGGGAGGAAAATGAAAGTGACAACTCACAATACCAATACGTTGATATAAGGCATTCTCACGTTACCTATTCAAACCACAACAATCACGATTTGGAAATTGAGGACCAAGAGTCAGCCAATGGTAAATCCTCCAGCTACGATCATATCGTTTGGAACAGGTTGTCCACAAGGGATGCAACTCCAGTTAACGATAACGATGATTACGATCATATCGAGATCAAAAGTTTAATGGGAGTTACCAATGACTCGTGAGCACGTTGGAATAGATCGAAACATTTGCCTCTATTCCAACCTCTGATAGCTTTTTGAATGTTGTCGGCTGGTGTAGAGACAGAAAAAAACTAAGAAACCCTCTACAACATTTATGTCAGGTCCATCAAAAATTTTCTTTTAACGAAAACGATTTCTCGTCGGTCATTTAAAGCGGTAAGCACTCGAATGAGAAAATTTTTTTTTAAGTTCAGTCAGTTAGACATGAGTTTTTAGGCACACTTCTTTTTGCACAGGTCATATAGGCACAGTGTTATATAGCGTTATATATGCACAGCATTATATAGGCACAGCGTTATATAGCGTTATATAGGCACAGCATTATATAGGCACAGCGTTATATAGCGTTATATAGGTAAAATGATTCAAGCTCACCTTCAATTAAGTATATAATCACTTAGTCACACACTTTTTAAGCACACTAATATAAGCAAAAGGCGGGCGCTAAACCGTCATCGTAAAGGTAATTTAATATTATGGTAGAAAAAACGCATTTTCCGACTCCTCTGCTCAGCTAATAACTTTCAATATACCTATGCGAAGGTGGAAACAAGGCAAATGTTTCGATCTGACATAGAGGTTGATATTCAGACCGCAATTGTATTAGACCAAAGAGGCATAACCCACATGCTACTAAGTCGAGTGGCTCAAAGCAAGAAGTAATAGACCGATTGAAAGGTTTTTGTCTCCAAAGGTGAGATTATAATATTGAAATGTGGATATGTGTGCAATGATGTTTTTGTAAAATCGGTAAGCTTACATCATTGATTTTTTGTCTGTGAAGCATTTGATGGAAATATTTAAAAAAAAGAAAATCTGAAATCTTTTCAAGTGGCAGAGACAATAGTAACAGAGACGTGTATATGCAGATTAGTTCTCGATCCAATGGTAGTTTTTAGATTCTAGAAAGCAATGCGGTGGTCCCAAGTGACTACTTTAAACTTATGAAAAAAATTGAACCCACTTGGTGCAGAAAAATAGAACGTAAAACTCCATTCATTTCATTTTAATCAACCAGATAACTTGGATACTAATGAGGTTTAGTAGACACTCAATGTTATTGTTATTATTTTCTTTATAATATAGGTTTTATTTCTGTCCGAGTTTAAATGTTTTTTTTTTCCTTTAAAGTAGAAATTAATGTGTATATATGAAAAAAATTTTTTTGACAAGCTAACTTTTCTATATTTTTTACATATAACCTTTGTGCTTTATTCAATTATTATTTCATTTTATTCTTTGATTGTCTGAAAAGATATAAAATAGGAAATATAAATATAATGTAGAAAAACTGATATACATGTATACCTTTCCAAAACTGTAATCTCTATGTCAACAAAATATTTTTTGAGCTAGTTCAGTCGGATTTTTTGACCCGGTTCACCCTTCAATTATTTAGCTAGGAGGAGCTGACAGCTAAAATAGTCCAGTCGTTTAGAATTGAAAATTAACCACCCCTCCAACGTACTACAGGCTCTACGTCTTAAAGATTTTTCGAAAGTTAAAAATCGAGAGCAGTAGGTTAAGTTCCTTTCATTCCACACTTCAAACCGTTCCCGCATTCGCAATCACAGACCAAACCATGATCACGTAGCTTTAAATAAGACACAATACTCCTTTTAATTAAGAGTACAGAGATCATTATAGACGTCCATTTTATCTGACCTAATCATTATAGACCTCCATTCTATCTGAAATGATTAATACAGACCTCCATTCTTTCTGACTTAATCAATATAGACCTCCATTCTATCTGACCAGATCATTTTAGACCTCAATTCTATCTGACCAGATCATTATAGACTTCCATTCTATCTGACCAGATCATTTTTAGACTTCCATTCTATCTGACCTAATCATTATAGACCTCAATTCTATCTGAAATGATTTTTACAGACCTCCATTCTATCTGAAATGATTATCACAGACCTCCATTCTATCTGACTTAATCATTATAGGCCTCCATTCTATCTGACCTAATCATTATAGACCTCCATTCTATCTGACCTAATTATTATAGACTACAATTCTATCCGACCTAATTATTATAGACCTCCATTCTATCTGACCTAATCATTATAGACTACGATTCTATCCGACCTAATCATTATAGACCTTCTATTCTATCTGGCCTAATTATTATATACTCCCATTCTATCTGAATTAATCATTATATGACTTCCATTCTATCTGACCTGATTATTATAGACTTCCATTCTATCTGACCTGAT
This sequence comes from Lottia gigantea, assembly GCF_000327385.1. Classification (NCBI taxonomy): domain Eukaryota; kingdom Metazoa; phylum Mollusca; class Gastropoda; family Lottiidae; genus Lottia; species Lottia gigantea. Next base: position 18,786 of record NW_008708909.1, read on the forward strand.
CATTATAGACCTCCATTCTATCTGACCTAATCATTATAGACTACGATTCTATCCGACCTAATCATTATAGACCTCTATTCTATCTGGCCTGATTATTATATACTCCCATTCTATCTGAATTAATCATTATATAACTTCCATTCTATCTGACCTAATCATCATAGACCTCTATTCTATCTGACCCGATCATCATGGACTACCATTCTATCTGACCTAATCATTATAGACCTCCATTCTATCTGACCTGACCATTATAGGCCTCCATTCTATCTGACCTGATTATTATAGATTTCTATTCTATCTGGCCTGATTATTATAGACCTGCATTCTATCTGATCTGATTATTATAAACCTCCATTCTATCTGACCTGATTATTATAGACTTCTATTCTATCTGACCAGATTATTATAGATTTCTATTCTATCTGACCTGATTATTATAGAACTCCATTCTATCTGACCTGATTATTATAGACCTCCATTCTATCTGACCTGATTAATTTAGACTTCCATTCTATCTGACCGTATAATTATAGACTTCCATTCTATCAGACCTGATCATTATAGACTTTTATTCTATCTGACCTGATCATTATAGACCTCCATTCTAACAGACCAGATTATTATAGACCTCCATTTTAACTGACCAGATCATTATAGACTTCTATTTTATCTGACCTGATCATTATAGTTTTCCATCCTATCTGACCGGATCATTATAGATTTCCATTCTATCTGACCTGATCATTATAGACCTCCATTTTATCTGGCCTGATCATTATAGACTTCCTATAATTATCAGGTCAGATAGAATGGGAGTATATAATGATCAGGTCAGATAGAATGGAGGTCTATAATGACCAATCAAACAATAAAAGACTTAAACTTCCGAAACCACGACTTTCCCTAGCCAAATGCAGTTTTAGTTTGAAGGGATCAAGCCTTCCAATATAAAAGTTTTGAACAATCCCAAATCATTTCATTAAAATTTACATCTCAAAAACAAATAGTTAAGGTTTTTGATCAAATTTTTATATAAATCTACCAAATGATAGTTTTTACATATTTCTTTTGTTATCAATTTTAAATTGCTTGTATAATTGTTGCTGATTAATTGCGTTTGTATGTGTATATATATAAGTCGGGCGAAATGCAAGAAAGTGACTATTATTATTATTACACATTTGATAATGTAAATAGACAATTGAAATATAGTGTTATATTGCTTATTAATCTCACTCGTATACTTAATTGGAGTTGCTTTTCCTTTATGGACTATGTTTTTCTATGATGCGTATGAATACAAGAAAGTAGTACACACATGTATGTAACCGCCATGATGTCTGAATTTGATGATTAAAGTTTATTTGTTTATATTCGATTCTTCCTGTCCTGCTTATGCTAAGTTTGGCCGTCCTCACGATACAACATATAGAATTATGAATATGAAAGTGTCTAACTATCTACAGATTGAAATTATAATGGGAGTCCATTTCTATATGTTAGTTGTGGTCAAATAAAAGCCTTGTGTTAGACACACCGTAATAAGACTATTGAAATATTCAAGTCATGGTGAACGTTTTTCTTTTGCTTATATGCTTACGTTTGAAACGTTTTATATGAATTAAAAGACACTATAAAAGGGACAAACATGTATATAACAATGCCCGACCTTTAATAGTTTAACTATGACGATAAGTAACGTTTTGAATAATAATATCTCATAGTTAACAATTTGTAAATCTATGAGGATAAGACATCAAACATTTTGAATAATAAAACCACTAAGATCTAGAACAGTTTTTGAATTCAGGATAATCATACACCTGGCAGAGAACTCTAAATGATATAATGCTAATTTGGTGGATTTTGGGTCTATTGGTCGTTGAAGTTGAAGGTATGGTCTGTAAAACTTATATACTTTAGAATTCTTCCAATTTGCGACAGACATGTACAAAGACTGTTGAATAATGAGATTTACTATTACTATGATATTATAGACATGATATTATAGATGTGATATTATAGACACGATATTATAGACATGATATTATAGATGTGCTATTATAGACACGATATTATAGACATGATATTATAGACATGATATTGTAGACATGATATTATAGACATGATATTATAGACATGATATTATAGACATGGTATTATAGACATGGTATTATAGACATGATATCATAGACATGGTATTATAGACATGATATCATAGACATGGTATTATAGACATGATATTATAGACATGATATTATAGACATGGTATTATAGATATGATATTATAGACATGATATTATAGACATGATATT
>NW_008708909.1:21153-23915 GCF_000327385.1 Lottia gigantea
CTTTATTTTGAAGATTGAAACGGGGTGTAGGGGACAATATGTATGGTGTCCCCGCAGTAAGGATCGCCGCCCTTGGTCATGGTTGGCCAATCGTTATAAAACTTATACACCGCTCAGTCTTCAAGCACTACTCTACGTGTTCGATCTGGGCTTTTTGATGCATGTATTCCAAAAACGATATCAACAACCAATTTTTTAACGCTATTTTGTCTTAGGGCGGTTTGTGATGTTCATGCACTGTTTCCCCGGAGAAACCTGTTTCAGTTTTTATCACTGTAACCTCATATTTAAAACGATATTGTGATTTCAGAGATACTGAACAACTCGAACTCAACAGCGAATTCCAAAATGGTGGACAAAAATGGAGATGAAATCATTGCGTATGTCGTATTAGGAGGAATTTTGGCTGCTCTAGTTGTCTTCGTCTCTTTTGGTGTATACTATTATCAAAGGTAGGTTTCATATACATTTCGGTTTCAGATACAAGTGCATAACTATGAAGCATAAAAACGCAAACATTTTTCCTACAACAATTGGGCTACTTACACGAGACTCGAACAAGTATTAAACCAAAGTAATATGGGATTTATAATAGACTCGAACAAACAGCTGTTTATTTCACTGTGTTCTAATAATTGTGCCATTCTTATACTTCGGCTTCTGAATCAAATTAAATTGAGAGTTTGAACACCACATCGTTTACTTCTGACTGTTCTCTTTTAGATATGGTAATGGATCGTCAGAAATCAATACCAATATAGAAATGCTAAATCTAGGAGATAATGAAGGTGAACACCTACAAACAAATAACGATGACGGATACGAATGAAATCCGCGAATGAAGTAGAATTCTGAACCTATGAAAGGTTTATTTAAACCGAAAGACTCGGAGATTCAATTCAATCAATATTAGATTCTAGAAAGCAATGCAGTAGTTAACTTTTTCATTGATTTAAGAATACAAAGTGATGGTTCCAGTTGACTTCTGGTTAACATTATAAAATTAGATGAACGAATACCTTTGATCAGGCATGTGGTAAAGTAGCAATACAGTGTTACTGATGAGGTATATCAAGGGTGCCGTATAAATGTTTTACAAAGAGAATAGAAAACTATACACGAAATGGAAAAAGTATATTTCATTTTAACTATCATAGACACTATACCATATACTATATATCATAAATACTATACCATAGACTCTCTATCATAGACACTACATCATAGACTCTATATCATATACTCTATATCATAGACGCTATATCATATACTCTATATCATGGACACTATATCTGATACTCTATATCATATACTCTATATCATAGGGCACTATATCATAGACACTATATCATAGATACTATATCATATACACTAAATCATAGGCCATATATCATATTCTCTGTAACATATCACAATATCGGAATTTTCAGCTTCAAAGGGTGTTTGTGTTATCAACTACAGCAATATATGTGAATGCTTCAGTCCTTTAAAAACAACTCATTCGATAGAATGCTGCGGAGACAACATTATACGATTAGAATGGACTGGTGCGACAATACTTTACGAGCTAACAAATTCAACCTGTAAGCAAATAACTTCAACGTTTTCGTGTTTAACCAGAGGCCATGAGAGTTTTACCTTAAAAAATAAAGTAAACATTTTTAACAGTTGTAGTGGAAAGAAACGATGTAATGTTACTGTGCATCCATCTGGAGATGTAAAGATAAAAATTCCTGTGACTTGTGAACCAAGTAGGTCTATTGAATTTATTTGACCACATGGACCTTCACGATAGAGTATGCTCTTCTTTATGTACGACACATGCAACTACTATACTGGTAAAATATACAACCAGATCAGTTCATGTCTGACTAAACAAATCTGCCACAATGCAATAACACAGACTTCTCTATAACGACAATGACATTTCCTAACGAGCGATTGTTAATTTCATTATGGCATCTTTGATGCATTAAAGCACAGAGTGTAAATAATAAATATTAGCATACAACAGTAGTTGTATCTCCCTTTAATGGCGGAAACGGTTGAGGTACGACATGTTCCATTATTCTCCAATTAGACTGTTCATTTCACCTTCAACAAAAGTTGCGTTTTATTTTAATTTTAGCACCCAAAAACTACTCTAAGGAAGACAATTCCTCGACAAACTTTTCACATGGATTTCCAATATTTTACATGACTGGCAAAAATTCAGTTGGAAAACGTATAAATTACACTGCCAGGACGACGGGTAATTTCTACTTGGAGGTGTTATACATACACCTTGGTCCTAAATCCTGTGAAAAAGTAAAGTTTTATTCAGAAAAGAAGCCAACATTTGGATTGTCATGTACAGATTTTGGAATGACGATGTTTTATAAAGATATTGGACATGTCGGTAGAAAATTTAGTTTAGAAATCGATGGTTTGAAATTGGAAGAGAGTGAAGTTATTTATTTTAAACTTAGTGGTAAGTATTGAATTCACATATTATTTAATGACAGAATAATACACCCAACAATCCGAACCGCAAAACGAAACTCGAAATCCACAATAGCAGTTTGGCAATACATTGGTTATGGTCAGGGGCGGCGATCAGGGTGAGGAGAGGGGTCATCGTTTTCGGGTACTGGTCCAAGGGGATAGAGAGAGAGAGAGAGAGAGAGAGAGGGAGAGAGAGAGAGAGATAGAGAGAGAGAGAGAGAGAGGGGGGGGGGGGGTATTGCAGATATAGATTTGGGTCAGTTTGTAGGGCTAGGGAA
>NW_008708909.1:23965-25057 GCF_000327385.1 Lottia gigantea
ATAAAAACTATATCATAGACACTATACCATATACTATATATCATAAATACTATATCATAGACTCTCTATCATAGACACTACATCATAGACTCTATATCATATACTCTATATCATAAACACTATATGATAGACACTATATCATAGACACTATATCATAGACACTATATCATAGACACTACGTCATATACAATATATCATATACTCTATATCATAGACTCTATATCATAGACTCTATATCATAGACACTATATCATAGACACTACGTCATGGACACTATATCATATACAATATATCATATACTCTATATCATATACTCTATATCATAGGCACTTTATCATAGACACTATATCATAGACTCTATATCATAGACTCTATATCATAGACACTATATCATAGTCACTATATCATAGACACTATATCATAGACACTATATCATAGACACTATATCATAGACTCTCTATCATAGACTCTCTATCATAGACACTATATCATAGACACTATATCATAGACTCTATATCATAGACACTATATCATAGTCACTATATCATAGACACTATATCATAGACACTATATCATAGACACTATATCATAGACTCTCTATCATAGACTCTCTATCATAGACACTATATCATAGACACTATATCATAGACTCTCTATCATAGACTCTATATCATATACTCTATATCATATACTCTATATCATAGGGCACTATATCATAGACACTATATCATAGATACTATATCATATACACTAAATCATAGGCAATATATCATATTCTCTGTAACATATCACAATATCGGAATTTTCAGCTTCAAAGGGTGTTTGTGTTATCAACTACAGCAATATATGTGAATGCTTCAGTCCTTTAAAAACAACTCATTCGATAGAATGCTGCGGAGACAACATTATACGATTAGAATGGACTGGTGCGACAATACTTTACGAGCTAACAAATTCAACCTGTAAGCAAATAACTTCAACGTTTTCGTGTTTAACCAGAGGCCATGAGAGTTTTACCTTAAAAATAAAGTAAACATTTTTAACAGTTGTAGTGGAAAGAAACGATGTAATGTTACTGTGCATCCATCTGGA
>NW_008708909.1:25518-26907 GCF_000327385.1 Lottia gigantea
ATTGAGAGTTTGAACACCACATCGTTTACTTCTGACTGTTCTCTTTTAGATATGGTAATGGATCGTCAGAAATCAATACCAATATAGAAATGCTAAATCTAGGAGATAATGAAGGTGAACACCTACAAACAAATAACGATGACGGATACGAATGAAATCCGCGAATGAAGTAGAATTCTGAACCTATGAAAGGTTTATTTAAACCGAAAGACTCGGAGATTCAATTCAATCAATATTAGATTCTAGAAAGCAATGCAGTAGTTAACTTTTTCATTGATTTAAGAATACAAAGTGATGGTTCCAGTTGACTTCTGGTTAACATTATAAAATTAGATGAACGAATACCTTTGATCAGGCATGTGGTAAAGTAGCAATACAGTGTTACTGATGAAGTATATCAAGGGTACCGTATAAATGTTTTACAAAGAGAATAGAAAACTATACACGAAATGGAAAAAGTATATTTCATTTTAACTTATCTTTATGTTTTATATATAACTCTCGTACTGTATTAAATTCTTATCTCATGTAAATCTTTAATTGATGTTTAGAACGGAAAAATAACCAATACAATTTCCAAAACAGTAAACTTTTTGTCATACTCTTAAAGTCAATTTAGCACGTTTTTTATATTGCTTTAAATAGCTTCATTTATACAGTCAATTCTTAATATCGCTTTAACCTGATTTATACAGTCAATTCTTAATATCGCTTTAACCTGATTTATACAGTCAATTCTTAATATCGCTTTAACCTGATTTATACAGTCAATTCTTAATATCGCTTTAACCTGATTTATACAGTCAATTCTTAATATCGCTTTACCCTGATTTATACAGTCAATTCTTAATATCGCTTTAACCTGATTTATACAGTCAATTCTTAATATCGCTTTAACCTGATTTATACAGTCAATTCTTAATATTGCTTTACCCTGATTTATACAGTCAATTTTTAATATCGCTTTTACCTGATTTATACAGTCAATTCTTAATATCGCTTTAACCTGATTTATACAGTCAATTCTTAATATCGCTTTAACCTGATTTATACAGTCAATTCTTAATATCGCTTTAACCTGATTTATAAAGTCAATTCCTAATATCGCTTTAACCTGATTTATACAGTCAATTCTTAATATTGCTTTACCCTGATTTATACAGTCAATTCCTAATATCGCTTTAACCTGATTTATACAGTCAATTCTTCATATCGCTTTACCCTGATTTATACAGTCAATTCTTAATATCGCTTTAGCCTGATTTATACAGTCAATTCTTCATATCGCTTTACCCTGATTTATTCAGTCAATTCTTAATATCGCTTTAACCTGATTTATACAGTCAATTCTTAATATCGCTTTAACCTGATTTATACAGTCAATTCTTA
>NW_008708909.1:30374-45856 GCF_000327385.1 Lottia gigantea
TAGCCAGGGATAGAAGCGGACATTGGAGAGACAGATGTGCTATTTTGGGGGTTGATTTGAGTCTTGAATATGTATGTAAAAATTCTTCAGAAGTACTAGAAATATACAACAAATTGCATAATTCCTTCAAAAATGTCATTCTATAGATGAAGACTCATCTTTTAAAATTTCAAACGAGGATAATTCTGGACACAGATGGATTTGAACCAATCTACCTGTTGCCATTCCCTAGAATACACGAAATATCCGAAACAAAAGCTTGACCTATTTTTTTTTTGGTGTATAAAGGAAAGTCAAAATATCCAAAGTATGGAGAACAAAAAAACGAGATGCTGCCCACCCCACCGCTTTTTCAATCCCCTATAGAAGGTCCCAAAATAATAGTTTTAACTTTGCACAAGGAAGTAGACCCTATTAAAGACTAGACTGGGTATAAACATTAGCATTGTGGACCCTTTTGTTACGATTATAATAATGTATTCTGTATATTCACTGACATAAATTACAAAAGGGACATGCGTCATGTAACTAAGTAATGCATATTTTTAACGAACTGTAGTCAATGAATGTAAAATTGAAAGAGGAATAATGTTGAGATTTAAAACAGTTGGAATTATCTAAGGATAGATCATCAGATAAAGAAACTTGAAATGAATTTACTGATAATTTGGTGTATTGTGAGTCTATTGCTGTTTAAAGTTGAAGGTATGTTTTGTTGATCTTATGAATTTTAGAATTCTCTCAATCGACATGTAAAACAGACTTAAATAGTTAGATATTCGTTGAATTGATATAGATACAATGCCGTATTTAGGCGGCAATGTTGGGGCCCTGGCCCTTTATTCGACATAATATCATAGATATCATTATATTGACATGATATTATATACATGATATCATAGACATGATATTATAGATATGATATTATAGTCATGATATTATAGACATGATATTATAGATATGATATTATAGACATGGTATTATAGACATGGTATTATAGACATGATATTATAGTCACAATATTATAGACATGATATTAAAGACATGATATTATAGTCATGATATTATAGACATGATGTTATAGTCATGATATTATAGACATGATATTATAGACATGGTATTATAGACACGATATTATATACATGATATTATAGTCAGGATATTATAGACATGATGTTATAGTCATGATATTATAGACATCATATTATAGACATGGCATTATAGATATGATATTATATACATGGTATTATAGACATAATATTGTAGACATGATATTATAGACATGATATTATAGACATGCTATTATAGACATGATATTATAGACATGATATTATAGATATGATATTATAGATATGATATTATTATTGTATCATACATATCATAGTCACTAGATCATAGATATTATAGTCACTGTATCATAGATATCATAGTCAATGGATCATAGATATCATAGTCACTAGATCATAGATATCATAGTCACTAGACCATAAATATTATAGTCAATGGATCATATATATCATAGTCACTGGATCATATATATCATAGTCACTGGATCATATATATCATAGTCACTGGATCATAGATATCATAGTCAATGGATCATAGATATTATAGTCAATGGATCATAGATATCATAGTCACTGGATCATATATATCATAGTCACTGGGTCATAGATATTATAGTCAATGGATCATAGATATTATAGTCACTGGATCATATATATTATAGTCAATGGATCATAGATATCATAGTCACTGGATCATATATATCATAGTCACTGGATCATATATATCATAGTCACTGTATCATAGATATCATAGTCACTATATCATAGATATCATAGTCAATGGATCATAGATGTCATAGTCACTGGATCATAGATATCATAGTCATTGGATCATAGATATCATAGTCAATGGATCATAGATATCATAGTCACTGGATCATAGATATCATAGTCAATGGGTCATAGATATTATAGTCACTGGATCATAGATATCATAGTCAATGGATCATAGATATCATAGTCAATGGATCATAGATATCATAGTCAATGGATCATAGATATCATAGTCACTAGATCATAGATATCATAGTCACTGGATCATAGATATCATAGTCAATGGGTCATAGATATTATAGTCAATGGATCATAGATATCATAGTCAATGGATCATAGATATCATAGTCAATGGATCATAGATATTATAGTCAATGGATCATAGATATTATAGTCAATGGGTCATAGATATTATAGTCAATGGATCATAGATATCATAGTCACTAGATCATAGATATTATAGTCAATGGATCATAGATATTATAGTCAATGGGTCATAGATATTATAGTCAATGGATCATAGATATTTTAGTCACTAGATCATAGATATTATAGTCAATGGATCATATATATCATAGTCAATGGATCATAGATATTATAGTCAATGGATCATAGATATTATAGTCAATGGATCATAGATATCATAGTCACTAGATCATAGATATTATAGTCACTGGATCATAGATATCATAGTCAATGGGTCATAGATATTATAGTCAATGGATCATAGATATCATAGTCAATGGATCATAGATATCATAGTCAATGGATCATAGATATCATAGTCAATGGATCATAGATATCATAGTCACTGGATCATAGATATCATAGTCACTGGATCATAGATATCATAGTCAATGGATCATATATATCATAATCACTGGATCATATATATCATAGTCACTGGATCATAGATATCACGAAACATACCGTACGCTGTTTACAAAATTATCTTTGTACAAAAGCAAATGAATTAAATGGAACATGAGACAATACTCTACAAGTTCACAGATTCATACTGAAGAACAAGATATCATAGATTGGATATTATATAAAAATATTTCTGTACTAAATTGTTATCTCTATGTTCTAGCGTTAGATGGTGGTTGTGTCGACTCCTTTGGAAGAATATGTGGATGCCTGAATCCTTCAAATACAACACATTCGATAGAATGCTGTGGAGACAAAATAATACAATTAGAATTTACTGGAGAAACTATTATCTACCAGCGTACAGATTCAACCTGTAAGCCTTCAAATGTAACGGTTCCATGTGTAACCAGTGATAACAGGAATAGTTTAGACCTTGGAAACAAAGTAAACATCTATAATAACTGTAGTGGACAGAAACAATGTGATGTACATTTACAGGCATCTATTGATATAATGATACAAACTCCAGTTACTTGTGAACCAGGTAAGCCTTATGTCCCACAAGGAATTTAGAATTATGCGATGGTTTGCGATGGGGAAATGTGGAAAATCTTGTGAGAAATTGCGACAAAATTATAGAAATAGTAACCCCATTATTTTTGCATCTGAGATGATTCTGCAAAAGTCCGCTTTATATAAGGCGACAGTTCTGCCATGTTCGTCGATAATCTGCAATGGATCTGCTGACTATGACCAAGATTGGTCGGCGATGTAACGGAAATATTCAGCGTTGTATTGCATGAACGTTAGGTGACTTTGTGACTCAATGCTATAGTAAAACGAGATAATTAATCTCTGCTTCCAACTTGGTGTCAATGAATTTTAAAAACATATTTGTTTTTATTTCCAAAATGAATTTTGGTCATAAAACAGTAACGTAACTACTTGAGAGCTGTTATGGCGGTTATGGTCTAATAAAGAGGTCGGACAGCCGAACATAATGCTACTCTCTGCCTGGGTTTATAAATTTACCCATGACATACATTGTGTATTTATTGTTTGTTTATTATTTTATAATTATAGTTAATAGAATATTTTCTACGGTAGAAAATTACCCTATGCATTTTGCAAATAAAGTTGCAATATTTTACATCAATGGCAAGGATTACATTGGAAAAGAGATTACCCAATATTGTACTGCCTGGTCTACCAATGATATATTATACCTGGAGGTGTTGTATATAAACCTTGGTCCTAGATCTTGTGAAAAAGTAAAGTTGTCAATTCTTCAATTGATCTGTACAGACTCTGGAGTGATAATGTTTTATACAGCAATTGGATTCATTGGTAAAGAGTTGAGTTGGGAAATAACGGACCTGGAATTGGAAACGAATGAAGTAATATATGCAAGATTTTTTGTTCGTAAGCATCGATTTGATATATAACATTGATTAGCACTTATATTAACTACGAGTTCTGAGACAGAAAGACCAATCTCAATCTATAATCATCTTCACAATTTCAAGCTTATACGAACTTCATACTTATACGTATCCTAAAATATCCACCTTTCTGTTATCACGGAAAGCAACGATTTGATTGGATTTTACGCCAACGAATACAGCCAATCAGATCCCTCTACAGAAAGGCTTCACACGTTATGCCTTATATTTTACAGACTTTCTGTCTATTTAAAACAGATTATTAGCCCTTGTATGTTTTTTTTTCAGGCAGCGGGTCGAAAGTAGATGTATTTTGCAATGGTAACCAGAAAGATGTGACAGGTAAATTATTCACAATTTTAAGTTTTTAATTTATTTTTAAAGATTTACAACAAAGAAATAATTATTGAGTTGACAAAAACCAGTCAGATAATCATATTAAGTAATAAAGGTCGTTCATCTTCTCTTAGCACTATGCTAAGTCTACAGTGATACCAGGTGTTTCAGAAAGGAGAACATCTGTGCCTCTATAGAGACCTCTGTCATAGTTATTATAGTGAGCTCAATACAATATTGTGATTTTAGAGAAACCGAGTCCTAGCTATGAAGAGAATTGTATGTTGGTTTGCAAAGAAGGAGATGAAATTAAACTCTACATCATGTTTGGTAGTATTTTAGCTGCTGTGATTGTCATTAATATTGTCTGTATTGGAGTCTACTGTTGCATCAGGTAAGTCTCACGTCCATTTCGGATTTAAATACAAACTGTGGGTGTAGAAGTTATCAGACGATCAACAAAGCAGTGAAAACTAGTCTATACTCTTTAAACTTTATTAACTTGTAACTTGAAGAGTAAAGTTGTTGTTGTTCAGAGATTGACTACAAAATAAAACATTAACAAACACTACTAACTTGTTATAACTTCTGGCAGCTTTGATTTTAAATAAAAATATTTGGCAGTACCGTACACTTCTTTTGAACTTTTTGAGGCGATACTGAATAATATTACCAAGTTTCGTCAAAATCTCTAAGAATTGGGCCTTACAGGCTAAAACTTAAAGAACAAGGGCAATAACTCATACTAAATATTTTTCGATTCTTCTGATTTTCGATAGGGTTCATCCTTGGGTAATAACAATACTCACACCAAGTTTCGTCAAAATCCATCAAGAATTATGCCTTCTATGCAGGTGAACGCGTTTTCAACAACAAGGATAAAAACTCTTAATAATATTTTTCTGATTTTCAATAGGGTTCATCCTTGGGTGATAACAAACACTCACACCAAGTTTCATCAAAATCCGTCCTGCATTGCACCTTCTAGAGTGCTTACAAGCATTTCAAGAACAAGGGCCAAAACTCATACTAAATATTTTTCGATTTTTCTGATTTTCAATACGGTTCATTTTTGGGTGATTACAAATAATCATACCAAGTTTCGTCGAAATCAGTCAAGAATGGTGCCTTCTAGAGTGTTAAGAGCAATTTCGGACCGATGGACAGCAATGGCTATTCGCACCGCACGGTACCAAAATGGGCAGTAAAAACATATGGCCATCTCTACCTAACCCTAACAAAGTCACTTAATATCATTCTTGACAATCAAAACGGTTTCACGCTTTAAAAAAAACCCCAAAACTAGCGCGCCTATTATGTTTTATCTTATCCATACCGTTGTTAGCAACAATAGAGAACACGCATCATGACAGTGCGTTAACAATTACATATAAAATATAAAGTTTACCGATTTATTATGCCTTTTATCTACACAATTCCACATCGAACTTCAAGCTTACTTCTCGACACGCCATGTTGCCTTATGACTGGATAAATTCGACAATTAGAAAAGAGACTAAAGTGACTTGAATAATCGGGACTTTTTCCATGAAAAACTATACACTACAGGCGTTCATTTCTTCAACACAGGCGTTCATTTCTTCAAATGACAAGCGCTCGTTGCGAGCAATATACCACATATTTCTAAAACTTTAACTAAATAATTAACTTGATACTCTTCACTGTTAATTTGATTATCAAAAACCTGATGCTGCCCTAAGACAACCCCATATGTATACTCTTTCAAACATTCACAAAAATCCTCAAACAGAATGGTTTGAGTGAGCTAAGGTAATCAGTTAAAGTTACTGTCGAAATTTGTACCTTTCAATGTAAGTGTATTTGTAATAGACCGTAATAATATAACTCAATTGTCGGCAAAAATGTGAACGAAAAAAATAAACAATGATATTTGGTGTATGAGGTATATTTGAAGGTACAGTTCTAGTTCTTCTAAGATTAAAAATATACATGTATTTCAAATTCATATCGACCTTTGACCTTTAACTTGAGATTCACTTGTACATGTAGATGTAAATAAAAGTTTATTGATACCTTTGGTTCAGATCCATTTTATCGGAAACGGGATAGTGTTTGCTCTGTAGAATTTCACATCATTTACTTCTCGTTGTTCTCTTTCAGAAATCGTAAAACACCGAAAGAAACAACTACCAATGTGGCAATGTCAAACCGTGGGGAAAACGATTATGACAACCCACACCACAACTACCTTCATGTAATCGATGATCCGGTTGCCGATTACGAACAACTTCCGACTTAACACACAAATAAGTCTGCAAATGAATTCGAATTTTGAACTGTTTGAGAGATTTTATTCAATGGTATTTTTTATAATGTAGAAAACATCGCGGTGGTTCCAGTTGACTTAATTATAAATTATAAAATTAACTTGCTTTCCGTGGTTTTTAAATTGCTATCTGTAACATCTAATTATTGGTATCAATTTGATATGAGAGCTAACGTCTCTTTTCTACCACAGTTGTAATCGTATGACGTTAAATCAATCAAGGCGGGTCATTTTTATTATTGCAAAGTTGTGTTTATATGTTTTAAATCAGGGCTTTTCAACCTGGGGTAATGATTTATAGGGGGAAGGGGGTAAGAAAAAGGTTGAAAACCCCTGTTGTAAATAGTATCAGTAGCCATCTGTATAAAAACTTTAGTCACCATATCCTTCTGTAAACCATTCTGTCATATACATGTAAATAAATGTATTATTTTAGACACCTATATTCTATCGAAATAAATATATAGCATAGGTAAAATTTTATTTAAAACGTAAAATATCAAATCTTCCTAATACAAGACAATTGAAATTTTGCATTATGAAAATGACTTTTTCATTTCAACCTTTTACACATTGAAATTATTATTGGATGTCATTACGAATATTCCAGTTGTTATCCTTCCTCACATGCCTTTTTGTATTTTCAGAACGTGGGGTCTAAATCTCGGAAAAATTTATGTTTTGTTTTGTCCGAGTTTTTATTAATGGTTACCACTATAAACGGAAACTCCGCCCTTTCGTACAGTCGTTTCTTTTTGAGAGTAGTGTTTTCGGAAGATGCTCTCGAAGACGTGTCCGATTTCTCAACCCTTTGATCAAACCTTCGGCCCGTACGCTTATGTCGGATTCTTACCTTTTGAGCTACCCATTTTATTTGAAATGAAAGCTCCTAACCATATGTTGTTGCTCAGGGTCCTATTGTGACGTCAACAATTAAGAAAAATCATAAATAGTTGAAAAAATAGATACAGGATATCAAGATGAATGTAGACAGTAGATCAAGTAGTGTAGTAGACATGGAAGTCGGTGATTCGAATGAAGATGGTTCTATGCAGAAGAAGTTTAGTATGCAGGCCTGTAACGTTTTGGCAGAGCTTCGACGAACTGGAGATTTTTGTGATGCTGTGATCAAAGTTCAAAGTAAACGTTTTCCAGTTCATAGAAATATATTATCTGCGTGTAGCCCTTATTTCAGGGCTTTATTTAAGAACCAAGAAGGTAACAATAAACGTATTGAAGTAACAATACCCGGGGTTTCACCCGGAATAATGAACGAACTGATCGAGTATGCTTATACTAGAGATATTAAAATACACCCTGAGAATGTGGAAGAACTGCTACCTGCGGCTGAGCAGTTCCATGTCACAGGTTTAGTAAAAGCGTGTTGTGATTTTCTCACTGATCAACTTGCTCCAGAGAACTGTATCGGCATTCGAGCTTTTGCTAAAGCTTACTTTTGTCACACCTTAGAAAGAACTGCTCTGAAATATATTCTTAAGAACTTCTGCTCTCTTCATCAATACAGTAATGAATTTTTACAACTTAACGTCGACGAAGTTTCAGAAATTTTGAGTTGTGATAATTTGAACGTTAAAAATGAAGAACTTGTTTTTGATGCCGTACTACGCTGGATAGATTATGATCCCGAAAGAAGGCGCTGCCACATTGCAAAAATCTTAAAAACAATTCGATTAGGTCTCTTGACTACACAGTATTTTGTTGAAAAAGTGAAATCACATCCCTACGTTAAAGAGAGTTCAGCTTGTAAGCCGATTATTATAGAAACATTGAAGTTTCTGTACGATTTGGACATGGACGAGGAAAAAGAAGTGGATTTAAATCATCCTCTAGCCAAGCCACGGGTACCTCACGAGGTTCTGTTTGTTATTGGAGGTTGGAGTGGCGGATCCCCGACTACCATGGTAGAAACGTATGATACTCGAGCAGATAGATGGATAGTATGTAAAACTGTAGATAAAGGTAATTCATCGACATCATTAATATCTATATGATACTTGTAAATAAGTAATTATGTTAGAAATGTGTTGAAACACAACTAGAAATTCTAAAATGTGCTAAATTCTCATTTTTCTATGCACATGCTCCGCCCACCACCCTACTGACAGAAAACAACGGGAGACAACACCTTTTAATAAAGAATTTTTATTCTCGTAGAATACTTTCGCTATCATTGATTAGTTAGTCAATTGCACTTTTTCCGATCTCATGCAAATTTTTCTGTTATTACCGCCAGCCGGCCGTGTACACTCAACTATACTCAACAGAGACACTTTTTGTCGGAATTAGACAAAATATTGCTATGTATAAGAGTTTCTGAGGTATTGTCTTAGTTGTATGCAAAAACTATTATAGAAAAAATATTATCTGTAATTTTTCGCCGACAACCTATTTTCAATACGTATTCAATTTAGAAATATATATTTTATATTGTAGAGGCGAGGGCATATCATGGTACCGTTGCTTATGATATGCGAATTTACGTCATTGGTGGTTTTGATGGAGTAGAATATTTTAACAGTGTACGATGTTTTAATCCTTTAACTAAAATATGGTCTGAAGTTTCACCAATGAATTGTAAAAGGTAGTCCTACTAATCACAATCTATTCAGTTATCTACCACAGTCCCATTCCTATGATGTTATTTAAACCAATCAAAGCATCTTACGTAGAACGCATTCCTTGTTAACATAACTAGTTGTTGGGTAGCAATATGACAACCTCTCTTTAGCTGATATCCCACAATTCACACAACCGTCTGGTCCAATCGAACTTGGAACTGTCCATAATCTGATTTTTCGGTTCAAGCTTTCAATATACTATTTCTATTGTATATATTTAGCATTTGCGTTCATGTTTATTTCCTGCATAAAATGTCTATTTACTTTACAGATGTTATGTGAGTGTTGCCGTTTTAGAACCGTATATTTATGCAATGGGCGGATACAATGGTCACGATCGCCAATATTCAGCTGAAAGATATTCCAAGCAGAGAAACCAATGGAGTTTAATACAATCGATGAATATCCCAAGAAGTGATGCTAGTGCTACAGATCTAGAGGGTAAGTCTGTGAAGACAACACACTCACTCACGTGTTTCTTTGAGAGTGACGCCATCTGACGAGATTGTTTTGAATAAATAAACCAAGTTCTAACGACCCGAACTGCAAAACTAAACTCTAAATCCAAAACAACATTTTGCCGAAACATTGGTAGCAGCTAATGAACTTTTTACGTGTGGTGAATATCAATCATAAGTGAGTAAGTATTTCATAATGAAAAGTGGTATCAAGTGTTTAGAAGAGTAGGCATACCCTGCCTGGTGCCACACCCTATCACCTGTTCTATGTCATTTCATTTTGAACCAACTAATCAAACTCTCTGTTCAATAAAAAAAAATAATGTTATTGAAAAGTTGTCAAAATTTCGTAGGACAGGACAGCAGCATTAGCCAACTTTTTCGATTTCCAACATTCGTGGGATCTTTAACTTGAAGAGTCTGTAGCACAGGAGGCTTCTATTTACTGTCCCATCTAGACTAGACGCTTTTTAATGTCATCCCCTCCGACATGGATCACCTAAACTTCAAAGAAAAAGAGAATGTTCTAAGCGACGTTGCTTTTTGATGCTTCAATGCCGGCTCTTCCTATCATTGCGAAGCAGAATTCACCAAGCGTTGGATTGTTCACCCACCAACAGGGAACGTGAGCTGGGATTAGACAGTCGTGAGACAGGTTAGATTTATCTAACAGATATGTGATATAATATAAGATTTATAACTTTATGAATCAATTTCCAGGAAAGATTTATATATGTGGTGGATTCAATGGTCAAGAATGTCTGAATTCTGCTGAATATTACGATCCAGAAACTAACCAGTGGACATTGCTACGACCAATGAGAAACAAACGAAGCGGTGTTGGTGTAATAGCCTATCGTGGACATCTGTACGCTCTGGGTGGTTTCAATGGTGTATCCCGTATGAATACCGGAGAACGATTCAGTTTGGTCACCAACTCATGGCAGACAATTCCGGAAATGGATAACTCACGAAGTAATTTTGCTATTGAGGTATAGTAGAATCGTATTTGTGTTGAAAATGACATATCTAAACTCTGGTGTTTCTATAATTATTAAGATGGGGGTTGAGGGGGCATAGTATTTCAGAACTGTCAAGGGAGATCTGTAGCAAATCTTACTCTATGTTCAATGATAATGGTGGTGAAAATATATTTGTAGATTATTGATGAGATGGTATATTTGTAATGTGTTTATAATTGTAGATTATAGTTGAGATGGTATTTGTAATGTGTCTATAATTGTAGATTATAGATGAGATGGTATTTATAATGTGTTTATAATTGTAGATTATTGATGAGGTGTTATTTGTAATGTGTTTATAATTGTAGATTATTGATGAGATGGTATTGGTAATGTGTTTATAATTGTAGATTATAGATAAGATGGTATTTGTAATGTGTTTATAATTGTAGATTATTATAAGATGGTATTTGTTATGTGTTTATAATTGTAGATTATTGATGAGATTGTATTTGTTATGTGTTTATAATTGTAGATTATAGATGAAATGGTATTTGTAATGTGTTTATAATTGTAGATTATTGATAAGATGGTATTTGTAATGTGTCTGTAATTGTAGATTATTGATGAAATGGTATTTGTAATGTGTTTATAATTGTAGATTATAGATAAGATGGTATTTGTAACAAGTTTATAATTGTAGATTATAGATAAGATGGTATTTTTAACAAGTTTATAATTGTAGATTATAGATGAGATGGTATTTGTAATGTGTTTATAATTGTAGATTATAGATGAGATGGTATTTGTAATGTGCTTATAATTGTAGATTATTGATGAAATGGTATTTGTAATGTATTATAATTGTAGATTATTGATGAGATGGTATTTGTAATGTGTTTATAATTGTAGATTATTGATGAAATGGTATTTGTAATGTGCTTATAATTGTAGATTATTGATGAAATGGTATTTGTAATGTGTTTGTAATTGTAGATTATAGATGAGATGGTATTTGTAATGTGTTTATGGTTGTAGATTATAGATGAGATGGTATTTGTAATGTGTTTATAATTGTAGATTAGTGATGAGATGGTATTTGTAATGTATTTATAATTGTACATTATAGATTAGATGGTATTTGTTATATGTTTGTAATTGTAGATTATAGATGAGATGGTATTTGTAATGTGTTTATAATTGTAGATTAGTGATGAGATGGTCTTTGTAATGTGTTTATAATTGTAGATTATTGATGAGATGGTATTTGTAATGTGTTTATAATTGTAGATTATAGATGAGATGGTATTTGTAATGTGTTTATAATTGTAGATTATAGATGAAATGGTATTTGTAATGTGTTTATAATTGTAGATTATAGATGAGATGGTATTTATAATGTGTTTATAATTGTAGATTATTGATGAGATGGTATTTGTAATATGTTTATAATTGTAGCTTATTGATGAGATGGTATTTGTAATGTGTTTATAATTGTAGATTATTGATAAGATGGTATTTGTAATGTGTTTATGATTGTAGATTATTGATAAGATGGTATTTGTAATGTGTTTATGATTGTAGATTATAGATGAGATGGTATTTGTAGTGTGTTTATAATTGTAGATTAGTGATGAGATGGTCTTTGTAATGTGTTTATAATTGTAGATTATAGATAATATGGTATTTGTTACATGTTTGTAATTGTAGATTATAGATAAGATGGTATTTGTTATATGTTTGTAATTGTAGATTATAGATGAGATGGTATTTGTAATGTGTTTGTAATTGTAGATTATTGATGATATGATATTTGCTATAGGAGGTTTTAATGGTGTAACTACTATATTTAATGTAGAATGCTACGATTCTGTAACAGATGAATGGTGAGTAGAATGATTTTGTATGACTAGAAATTCAGAAAGAAATTTCAGGTATGCCCATTTGAGACTTGTTGATGTAAATAAAGCCGCAAACTAAATTAAAGGGACAAGTTTGCCATATGTGGATATTGATTGATTTGTGGCTTGAATATATTACGTAAATGGTCTTCAGAAGTACTAGAAATCTACGAAAATTGCACACTTCCTATAAAAGAGCGCTAACTAAGAATATTACTTTTCATTTCTATATATATCATTTCTATATATGGTAGTGTCTCAAGACAAGTCGTCTTTTTAACTTTCAAACGCGGTTGATTCTGACATATATGGATTTGAAGCTATTACTGATTATCTTAGATAAAAAAAAGTTTCGTTTCTGAGACTAAGGTACGATTGACAAAACGGATGACATAAAGTTCATTTTCATTCATATTTTTACTTATTTTACAGGTACCACGCAACAGATATGACTGTTTATCGCAGTGCTCTGAGTGCCTGTGTTATACGAGGATTACCAAATATTGAGGATTTTATACAACAAGGTCGGGAATAGAGAAATGACATGAACATCATTACTAATTGTCCGTATATCGCTCAGCCCTAATGTATTTTTAATCATAGACACGAACCATTCCTATTCTGGAATTCTAACGAACATTGGCTTTACTATGAATTACATGGAGGGGTATCTTTGGTCATAATTGTGTATACATGGATTAATAAACGTAATTAATATATGATAATTATGCTGATTTACAAATTCAGTGCTTTAGCACAATGCAAGGGATTCAAAGTGGAGTCTAGTGGTTATTGCAGTCAAGGTATAAGTACTAAGTTGTTGATATTGTGAAAATGGGACTGGGCAGATCTTAAATAAAACGGTCAATATATTTACCCCATAAGAAAGCTAAACTGAAGGCCAAAAGAACCTTGACCAAGGATTAAAAACACCCTAAATAATAAACACAATATGATTGAATTGAAATGTTGTAAGCTGATTGACGAAACTAGCACAATACATAGCAAACGTATAGTTTTCGGTTATGGTGTTAGAGTCGCGCAAAGTGAGGTGAGGAACAAACATTGAACTGTCAATCTTACAATTCAAACAGAAAAAAAAGCAGAAATTCCAAGATCGTTCACATTAGTAGCGTATGTGACCATTCATACTTTACAATGCAGGCGAATACTCCCTAACGCACAGAAAAAGTTAATCGTCTGATCAGGTCACGGAGGTAAATCCTCGCCATTCCTCCTAGAGGGCCTGGATGAATTCTTGTTGAATGGCTGGAGGTCGCTGTCGAACATGACGATCCACGATATTGAAGTGATATTCCATGGAGGGAACATGCAGGCCACGACAACACGTTGATATTTTTGTCACTATTTGGTAAGACTGTTGGAATTTCCTCGATGTAACGCTGAGCTGTCACGATAACTAGTGGGGTCTTCTCCTGTCCACTCCATGACACTCTGTCCCGCCACTTGAATGAAACAAGAAACTCTCTGCCTTCAAATTAAATCTGAAAGAAAAATAGAACTGATATACATCATAGAAGTCACCCATCGCGAGCCCATCTTAATCTCAGACGACGATGTTGAGCTGTCAATTGTTTTTACTCAAGACTATTACTTATGACCTTATCGTTCTCTCAATGTTGTCTTGGGCTGCGAAACTTCTGCCTTATCTAGATACAGATATCTTCAAAATAGAATTTAGGGCATTTTCCATCTTTGTGGCCTGTTTACTGGATTATGATTACTGTAGCAGAGATCTTCAGATATCCAAGAACAATTTTTTCAAAAGCAGAAACGGAAATGAGATTCTGTTATAGGATACAAAGCTCATCGTCACGTAAAAAGTCGGCTATAAACTTTCCTCTACTACAATCATCGGGGATACCTCGGAAGGAATGGTGATCATTGGAAGTTTTTAAGGCCATGGTTCGTCATTTTCGGAGGTTGATTTGAATAGTCTGAAGAGGTACAAGAATTACACGAAAATCTCATTATCCCCTCAAATATAACTCTAAGGAGGATGTAACTTACTTTTTCTATATATGTCTATTCAGGTTCCCAACCTTTTTCAAGTAGCGACCCTATTCCAGAAACCACACATCGCGACCCTTTAAAGTAAAAACAAATCCGCATGTTTTCCTCAGTTTTCTTGTAATACATCGTTATTATGTGTATTACATTACAGTAGTATATGAGTTTTCTGATATAGCGCATCCAGTTTGATCCGGTTTTGAGATGTCAGGTATATGTCTTTTCGGATATGACGCATTTCACTTCTGCGCAGCTTTTACAATGCGTCATATCCGAAAAGACACAACTGTTAAAATGCATTATAACAGACTTTCCCCAAACTGTTAAAAATGTATTATAACAGACTTCCCAAACTGTTAAAAAAATATATCATAACAGATTCCTCCAAACTGTATTATAAATTACCCAAAACCACAGACAAGAATCACTAATAATAATACAGTATAAAATAACCACATTAAAAATGTCTTTAATTTTAAAACAGGAAAAAAAAAATTCGAAGGAGACGGTTTCTTCTCTGCGCTAACATCTCTCATCCCCAAAGTGGCCAATTTTGTCTCAAACAACAAATCCCTCATTTCCTCAGAAGCGCAAGCTCTTGGATCTGTGGCAAAAGCAGGAGTAAATATTAGCGATGCAGTGAAAAAATCTGACGAACTTAAAGAACTGCAGCTAA
The DNA here is from genome assembly GCF_000327385.1 of Lottia gigantea. Classification (NCBI taxonomy): domain Eukaryota; kingdom Metazoa; phylum Mollusca; class Gastropoda; family Lottiidae; genus Lottia; species Lottia gigantea. Next base: position 45,842 of record NW_008708909.1, read on the forward strand.
TAAGAGAACTAAGAA
>NW_008708909.1:46456-47695 GCF_000327385.1 Lottia gigantea
GTAAGACATTAGATGATATAAAACGTCTTTTTTCAAACCCTGACCCAGATTTACCAAAGAGCATTTCACCAATCGTTGATGATGAGGGTTTGTTGTTTAATGGTTTTAGAATAAGATTTAGTGGAAATTCACCACAATTCAAAATCGACACAAAAGACTTTATATTTACATTAACGAGAGGATTAATAGATTTAATGAATGGCGAGGATGTTGAAATTGCCGATTACAAGGATTTAGTAGCATACTCAAAATTTCTACATGCGATCAGAAAGTCAGGACCCGAAACAAGAAGATTGAAAGAAGTTGATTTATATATAACAAAAGTTATTGAGCAAGATGAAGAGGATGTAGATGATTATGCAGAAGATTATCCAATCATACAAGAAATAGACGAATTCGATGATATGGTGACATCTGGACAAGGTATAACGTTTTTATCCGACAACAATAAAGAATTGCTTAATAGATTAGAAATGATATTAGCGGCCATGAAGGAAGGTCATCGATCGGACAGACAATACAACGAAGTCAATGGCATATTAAAACGGCTTTGGAGAAAAAAATCATCACTAAAAAAGACTATATAAATGTCATTAAAAATGTCCAATAAAGAACAATTGTTCGTTATCACCTCGAATAAATCAGATATCAAATTGTCTCTAGACTACGAGTATGAACTCGATCGCAATAAACAGTACGAACTGGGATTAAAGTATTTCTCCGTTTACAATTCCATTAGAAACATCAACGAAAAAAACAATCAACTAAAAATATTGACGGATAACGGAGTTACGTTCAAAACCATAAGCTTACTAGCGGGAAGCTACGAACACGTGGCCATCAACGATTACCTATCCGAATACGCAGGAAGCGTGAACGGCAAAAACAATATCGAATTCGAAGGTAATTTGAATCTGAACAAAATGAAACTGATCTTGAGAAATAACAGTCAAGTCGATTTCAACGTAGAAAATTCGTTGAATGCGTTACTAGGGTTCGATAAACGAATATACGCGCAATCGACATTGGCGCCGCACAAGGCCAACATCGAGAACGACATCGACGTGATCAACATTCACTGTAATTTGATCAACGGTGGATTTTTCAACAAGCACAAACGCCAAATCATATACAGCATACCGACTTTTACGGTGCCGATCGGATACAGAATTATAGAGAAACCGTCTCAAACGACCTATTTACCAGTCAATTCTTTCATGATCAAAGATATAAATCTGG
>NW_008708909.1:47745-49454 GCF_000327385.1 Lottia gigantea
CACTCAGTAATCGAATTCCACAAACCAACACGACTTTAGAAAACAACTTCTTTCCGTCTTTATTCAGCGAAATGGTTTTGGAAGCTGGTTCAAATCCGATAGAGACCATAAAACACCCCGGCGAGTTTGACACAATGTTGAAAACGGTTCTGTATCCCAAAAACTACGATTCAGTTTCGGGATGGATTCCCGATGTCGGTGACGGAGAAGTTTTAAAAGAACCGGTCAGGACTGTAGCAAATGACGCAGACCTTGCTAGGATAAGGGTAGTTGCTAGAAACACACTGGAAAGAGTGACTTGCGGAGTAAATCACGGATTTGAAAAACGAGCGCTTCAATACAACAATGTTGTCGAGAACAACAGATGGGGTAATTACGTAAATTGGAAGTTGTATCCTTTATTTGGTCTCTTGGAACACAGAAAGGTTTCCATAGGTTTACCGTATAAAATTCATTTGCAAAGAGAAATCAACGACAACAAGATATTCTTTGGTGAAAACAACTCTGACGCAAAATTGGAAATAACGAATATCCAACTTTACATACCGGTAATCACTCCTTCCGTAGAAGTGGAAACGAGAATATTCAACTCTTTAACCAAAGACATCGAAATTGCTTTTCTTCATCGTAACACGGTAGGTAGCATGACTTTAACGGGAGAATCCACCACGTGGCCAATCACCAACACCGTCAAACCAGCGAGATATCTAATGGTCGGTTTCAAAAACTTGCCAGACTCTCAGACAAACAACAACAACATTTTCAGAGTGGCATTGAACTATACTCAAGATGCCATCATTCGCAAAGTTCAAGTCAGATTGAACAACGATAATTATCCCAATCAACCTTTGACAATTGATCCTTCCAAAAAAGATTACAACGAATTGTACAGAAACTATAAAAACATGTGCGAATTGTTTGGAAATACGCCTCAGTTTGAATACACAGATTTTTCACTCAATCATCTAATCTTTTGTTTCGATCTGTCAGCTCATCAAGAAGATCTTTTCAAAACAGGGGTAAACATAAATATTCACATCGATAAAACACAAGGAGATGTGACCGGCTACTGTTTATTGCTGGAAGAAGCAAAACATTTGATTAAAATATCAGATAGAAGAATGATAAGAATTGAATAAAAAAACACCCTTTAAAAATGAAACCAGAAACTTTAGTTATGAAAATAATAGAAGCTATGGAAACGAATTCGCCGACTCTAATAACTTACAGCGGTAAAAAAGTGCATATAACCCAAAAGATTATCGATAAATACATACATTGCAAAGTCAGAGACGATATAGACTTGGAAAGAATTGATGAGAATTTAACTAAAAAAGGTGGATTTTTACCTTTCTTACCTTTAATCTTTGCTGGTTTAGCTGCAGCTGGTGCAACTGCTGGTGGAGCTGCTGGGATAGCCAAAGCTGTCAACGATAAGAAAGCTGAAGCCGCTGCAAACGCCGAAGCGCGTAGACACAATTTGGCAATGGAAAGAGAAGCACGAGGAGGTTCGGGAGTAGGAGATATATTAGGGACGGTTAAAGAATTCGGACAAAGATTTGGCGAAGAAACCAAGAAAACCGTTAAAGAGGGATTAAGCAAATTAATAGATAAAATCGACACCGGAGAAATGAAGGTCAAACACAAGGCAACGCCATATTTTTAAAAAACATACGTTCGGGCGAGGGATCTTCCTTTCAAAGTATGAA
>NW_008708909.1:49994-52158 GCF_000327385.1 Lottia gigantea
CAACAAGAATTCTTCACCAAAGGAAGACATCACAACTGTCACTGCATATACCAATCCCAATCTTTTTACGGGATGGATTCTATGTTCATTAGAAAAAATGCGAATTGTTTTTTATTATTTGAATTAAACGATAAAGATTTATCTCAAATCATTCAGTCTATAAATCACGGAATGGATAGAGATACATTTAAAAAGGTTTGTAAAGCTCAATGGAGAAACCCAGATGATCATGGATATGTATTTGTAAATACTAGAAAACCTGCGGGAGAAAGAGTTATGATCGATATATGTTAATTTTTATTTTTTTAAAAATGACGGATTGGAATAATTTTTTAAAAAGAAATAGAGAATATATCAAAGCTAAGAATAAAATAAAGACCCACGTTGAAAATAACAGATTGCAACAACTCGGATTAACGGAAAATCTACAGACTCTATTTCAACCCATATTAAAAAGTCAAGAAGATATTAAAAAGAGACTCGTTATAGAACCCACCCCTCGTATAGAAACCAAAGCGATTGAATATAATGGTATTATAATTAAGACATTACATGATATAAAACGTCTTCTTTCAAACCCTGACCCAGATTTACCAAAGAGCATTTCACCAATCGTTGATGATGAGGGTTTGTTGTTTAATGGTTTTAGAATAAGATTTAGTGGAAATTCACCACAATTCAAAATCGACACAAAAGACTTTATATTTACATTAACGAGAGGATTAATAGATTTAATGAATGGCGAGGATGTTGAAATTGCCGATTACAAGGATTTAGTAGCATACTCAAAATTTCTACATGCGATCAGAAAGTCAGGACACGAAACAAGAAGATTGAAAGAAGTTGATTCATATATAACAAAAGTTATTGAGCAAGATGAAGAGGATGTAGATGATTATGCAGAAGATTATCCAATCATACAAGAAATAGACGAATTCGATGATATGGTGGCATCTGGACAGGTATAACGTTTTTATCCGACAACAATAAAGAATTGCTTAATAGATTAGAAATGATATTAGCGGCCATGAAGGAAGGTCATCGATCGGACAGACAATACAACGAAGTCAATGGCATATTAAAACGGCTTTGGAGAAAAAAATCATCACTAAAAAAGACTATATAAATGTCATTAAAAATGTCCAATAAAGAACAATTGTTCGTTATCACCTCGAATAAATCAGATATCAAATTGTCTCTAGACTACGAGTATGAACTCGATCGCAATAAACAGTACGAACTGGGATTAAAGTATTTCTCCGTTTACAATTCCATTAGAAACATCAACGAAAAAAACAATCAACTAAAAATATTGACGGATAACGGAGTTACGTTCAAAACCATAAGCTTACTAGCGGGAAGCTACGAACACGTGGCCATCAACGATTACCTATCCGAATACGCAGGAAGCGTGAACGGCAAAAACAATATCGAATTCGAAGGTAATTTGAATCTGAACAAAATGAAACTGATCTTGAGAAATAACAGTCAAGTCGATTTCAACGTAGAAAATTCGTTGAATGCGTTACTAGGGTTCGATAAACGAATATACGCGCAATCGACATTGGCGCCGCACAAGGCCAACATCGAGAACGACATCGACGTGATCAACATTCACTGTAATTTGATCAACGGTGGATTTTTCAACAAGCACAAACGCCAAATCATATACAGCATACCGACTTTTACGGTGCCGATCGGATACAGAATTATAGAGAAACCGTCTCAAACGACCTATTTACCAGTCAATTCTTTCATGATCAAAGATATAAATCTGGAAATCTAAGACGGTAAAAACGGGTTCATAGACTTTGGCAACGAAGAAATTGTCATTCAACTTCATTTAAAACAATCTTCATTCTCTTCTTGAATAGTAAGATAATCGAAATCATCAAATTCATAGTTTTCGTCAAAACTATACTCATCTTTGTCGTTATAAGGATACATAATTCCTTCACTGTTTGGTGGTTTTCTTTTAACATTATTCAAATAACTTCTAAAAACTTTAGTTTGTTTATCATTTGGAATAACTACTCCATTGGTGAAACTTTTTTCCCATGGTTTATTAAATTCGTTCGACACATCATGTCCGCTTGCTAACTGAACGTAATCTTCTACACTTATCTTATCATTAGAATAACCTTTAAACTTTTTCTTTTCTTTT
>NW_008708909.1:52208-55057 GCF_000327385.1 Lottia gigantea
TCGGTAGTAATCTCTTTTTCTTCAATTTCCGTTTCAACAATATATTGAGTATCATTAATTTTCTCATAGGTTTTAACGCGTGAATCAAAGTTGGCCTGTAAAGTTGCTTCATTCCATAAATGTCTAGTTGTGAATATATCTTTCTGAATTGATTTACCATACAAGGAATTACCTAATAATTTCATGCAGTTACTACCCACGATATTACCTTCTCGTTTATATTTATTTCTTAAATCTCTCAAAATTAAAATATAATCTCTATAGGGTGGAGTTTTAAAATTTTCTTCGTAAACTATACCATCTAATATTCTAATAATTCGTCCACCGGCTTTCACTATTTCTTGAATATCGACCGATGTTAAAACATCGTGACAGAAACCATTTCTGAACCTGATTTTGTTACCAGTTTCCTTTTTACCTTCTTTATTCGTGAAAGTTATTTTATCTTTAGCTGGTATCGGTTCGAAGAACATGTTTTTGGGATAGTCAAACCACACTGTTAAAATAGCTGTTCTAGGTCTGAATTTTTGTTTATTGAAGAGTTTTACAAATTCTCTTTTCTTCTTCTTCTGGTAGAAACGGTCTTCCACTTTCCGCTCTCGGATATTCACTGTCTAAATCCGACATGGCGGAAGCGTATAAACCGTTAGCATCAAATGCCATTAGTTTAGTACATTCTATTTTTTTAAGTCTCGAATGAACCTCCGTTTTGTCTTTTGTGCTTGCGCTGTATTCTTTGAATAAATCAATTATGTTATTACTTTCAAGTTCTGTGTCACTTCGTGTTTCACTTTGTGAAATATATTCCTTTAATACGTTACAAATTTCATCCATTTTGTTCGTTTCAAATGATTTTCTATTTGCCGAAACTCTTCCTCCTTTGATAGATCGTCTGATAAAATTTCTTATAAAAGGATTAGTGTGCGAATAAACTTTTTCTACGTTTTCTTTTTCGGTATGTTTCGCAACCATTCTAGTAGTTTCATACCATTCTTCTTCCACCATTTCTTTATCGTAATGATATAAATAATACCAACCCTTTAAAGATAAAGATGGAGCCGTTAGATTATTGGACATATTCTGGTTTACAACTTCTTTCGTGACTTGGTTGTATTTTATCAAACAAGCTCCCAAACAGAGAGTGTCTCTCTTGTCGTGTCTCAATTCCTCCCAGTTGTCTTGCGTGTATTTAGCGATATCTACGTCGGCAATCTTTCTCAAATTCGCTGGGAGATTGGAAGAATTTCCCCTTGCAGCCAAACTAGAGGATTCGTGTTGGTAGGAACACGTGAAATTAATATGTTGTAAATAATTACCCTTTATTTCTTTCTGTCTTTTCCATTTTTTCTGTAAATCTTCATCCGTGTATGGATTAGATAAAGGAAAAGATAGAATTCCTCTGGGTGTTTTTAAAGGGCAATGCGTTAGTTTTTTTGCATTTTTAAGCACGATCCAGTTGTCGAATCCACTACCGTTGTGATAAATTAATATTAATCTCTTTCTATCATATTGACCTAAATATTTCAACATTCGATCTATACAATCTGTACCTACAAATAGTTCTACTACATTCATTAGTTTATCATAAAATTCTTCTGGAACATTATCAGTAGGATTTATATTTGGAAAGATATTTTTTATCGTTTCTAACTTTTTTCTCAGTTTTTCTAAAGGAATTGCTCTTCGACTGTTTTTTTCTGAATACGTTTCGCAATCCCAAGCGAATAACGCATCATCGCTCATACTCTAAAGCACTTTTAGTTTGAGAGGTGAAACCTGTGTTACTGCGTTATCGTCTCTACACGTTTTCCACACCTGTTCGTAATTGTCTTCTATTTCTTGAATTCCCAAACTTTTTTGGCTTCTTCTAATCCGACAGAAATGCGAGTTGTGTAAATAAAAAACCCAATCTAATTCATCGTGAACGTCTCTGGGGTGAAAATGTCTGTTTTTGGGATTATAAATTTGAAACGAAGCGTTGAATTTCTTGTTGAATTCCTTCATTCTAGCACAAGTCATCACTCCTTTTCTATTTGCTTTTGAAAACCCGTTGATGTATTCTTGAAATTCTCTCGTTTAGTCTTCGTTTAAAACACGATTGACGCATTTGATAAAACAATGACCATCTGTAGGTATGTAACAATTTTCGCCTTCGTATTCATTGATCTTTTTAAGCAGATCAGTTCCTCCTCTGCCAACTCTCGATCTTTTTATTTCTTGGAAATTGTCTTTCATTACAATTATTTTTCCTGTAAAATACCAATCGGAAGCATCGGATTTTTTGTACATATTTGAAAAGATATTGTGAAAGGTTTTGCCATTGAAACCGAGGAGTGACATGTATTGTCTGTGATTCCCTTCCTCGACTATTCTCTCTATTTTAATTTGTCCTTTGAATGTTTTAAATTTATCAGAGGTAGCCTTGATAACATCGGAAAATAGGGCGTTTTCTATCAATGTTTCATCGTCTGCAAGTTCGATTTTATTCATATTTTTTTAAGTATATATTTTTGATTATTTCTTTATTTTGACCGCTGATATTTCTGTATGGAATTTGTCCAAAATTTCATTGAATTCTTGTAATTCTTCAACTGATATGTTCTTGTCTTCTCTCGATCTTTCGAAAAAGATGTACAATTGATTAAGATACATATTCAAGATATCCGATTTCTTTTTATAATGAGCTTTCTTTTTGCTCGTGAAACATAAAGTGATGAGACCGCAAGAAGTCGTTTGAACGGCTGTTAATGCAGCCAATACGGTTGGGACGATGACCGGAAGCATTAATCCACCAGTCACGGCCGTTGCCACCGTTACTCCTACCGTTAGAACTGTGCTCGCTGTTTTGA
>NW_008708909.1:55107-58806 GCF_000327385.1 Lottia gigantea
AATCGTCATGAATTCTAGATACCAAAAGATTGACCTGTTCTTTAATATAATTTTTCATATCATCTCGAAATTTATTTTGAAGAAAGTTTTTAATCACACCCACTTCTTTTTCTAATTCGTCCGTGATTCTAGTATCCAAAGCAATCAATTGTCGTTTCAACGTATCTTTGTCAATGGGAAGTGTGTTAATTATATCTTGAACATCTGATTTTTGCTTCGCGATCTTTTCGTTCAAATTGGATATCGAATTTTGTAACTCGGTTTTGTCTGCGGTCTTGTCTAGTTCTGCTAGCAATTCGCCAAGTTTTCTTTCCAAAGCGGTTAGTTTTCGTTTCAATCTATCCTCGTTTACATTTGGGTTGTCTATTAAACGTTGGACGTCTATTTTTACGTTCGTAATCTTATCGTCTAATTTAGATATTAAATTTTGCAACTGACTTGTTTTATCCACTTGAATAAGACGTTTCAAACTCGTTAACTCTTGTTGTAGTTTGGGTTCGTCCACAAGATTTTTAATATTTCGTCTGAGGTATCTTTTCACGTCATTTATTCTATTTTCAACATGGTCCTTATCTATTTGAATTGCGTTTATTTGATCCAGTAAATATTTCTTGTTCACGGCATCATTATCGTTTCCTGGAAACTTTAAATTAGTTATTTTGAAATTGTTCATATCGATATCCCCTTGTAAGGTGTCTCCAATTTGATCCACGAAAAAAGGTTTCGCTTTGTTTATAAACGCCGTCATGGGATTTTTGGATTCTAGAGGTAAAGACCCTAATCCAAACTTGTTTGCCATTTTTATTGAGTTAAATTTATTATAATTTCTTCAAACTTTTATCCCAAACTCAACCGATATAAAACCCAAAGCGACAGCTGTCCACACAGCTTTTGTCCTATTTGAATTTGAAACGTAGAACATTTGATTGGTTTGCTAGTCAATTTCGTAATCTCTTCTGTCGGTTCTAGACCGAAAGAATCAAAGAAATAAAAGTTATTCGAAGAATCTTTGTGTAGAGCAGAGTGATGAACTCCTTTTTGATCCGACGTGTGAATGTTTGTGATGGCGTAAAATTTACCTTTCTTGTATTTCAGTTCATCAATTTCATATCGCATTCAATAATAAAACGGCGAGATGTTCAATTCCTTGGCCCATTTCACAAGATGAAAATTTGTGGTCGTGTCTTTTCCGTATTTATCGAGAAATACATTCATTTTTTAAGTTGATTTTTTTTAGGTTTTTTTCGAAGTAGGCGGTAAGTATTGCTGAAGACCCAATTGACGAAATATATACGTAGTTTGTGTTTGAAAAAACTTGTATAACATTCTGATAAAACACATTCAATAATATTTTGAAGATAAATTTACATTTAAATTTAAAAAATCTTAATTTAAGAGAGCGTAAATGCTTGTCGACATCTAAATTTCTTAACCTTTCATCTAAATCTTCATTTTCGAGATTCATTTTTAAAAGTCAGTTTTTTGAAGTTCATTTTGATAAAACCTTCCTATGATTTGTTCTTTGTCTTGATCGATCAATTCATACGTGGGAGGTGATGTGTTGTTTACTTTATCAACGATGAATATCTCGTTAGTCCAATAGCCGACGTAACCTTTCTGAAACAATGATTTATATTTAAAAATACGAACTCGATCTCCAACTTTGAATTTGGATTTAACATTCAAATTGCTAATCTCGTTTTCAAAGTTGTTTCGAGTGTTGACGGACTTTATGACATTCTGGTTATTAGAGGCTTGCGATGGCGTCACACCTATAGACGAATGTATTTTGTTATTGTATTCGTCGACAACATCTGGTAATATTTTAAGCCATTTTTGAGATTTCAATTCCGTGAATTTCTTGAATAATTTGCTTTTAAGAGTCCTGTTGAATCTTTCTATCACTACGGTTTTACCTTCGTTATGCGTGCTGTAAATTTCAAACCCCGGAGATTTCACATTTCTGTTGTAGAATTCGCTTCCTTTATCAACCCACAACTTTAGGGGTCGTCTGTCGGATTGTTTCATTATGGTTTCGAATACTTGTTTGACAGTCAGACCCGATTTGTTTTTCAAGGGAAAGACCCAATCGTATCTCGTGTATATGTCGATCACCGTCAAACAATACTTGTACCCTCTCTCGACTGGCATGTTGATTAAATCGGCTGACCAAATTTCATCTTTATCAAAAACTTTGACTTTGAGGTAATGTTTGTTTTTTCAAAATTCTTTGTGAATCTCGTCTGCTATGCCCATACCCAATTTCAATTTTGCCTTCATGAGTTTTATGACAAGAGCCCTCTGTAATTTCTCTTTGAAAGTGGGATTGGGAATATTTTCGAGTTCGTCTATCATTTGTTGGTCTGCTTGGTGTCTGAATGTTACGTCTTTGTTTCTGTACAGTATGTCGTGTTTGAGCGCTGCTGCGTCAACTCTATTAACGGGTTCTTCCCCTAGTTTGGGATTATCATTTTCGTCTAAACGCAGATCTAACCTCGTGCCTGGACCTGTATAATTGTGCCCTGGGAGATGTTTTTCTCCGAGATATTTTGCCCATGGGAATCCAGGAAGAGAACCCAATGACTTTTGAATGTCTCCCGCACCGAAATACGTTTTAGGAGGATGGACATTTATTAAAGACATATTTGTTCAATAAACACCATATATTTTTAATACGAAAGATTTAATACAAGGAGGAAATTTGTTGTTTGAGACAAAATTGGCCACTTTGGGGATGAGAGATGTCAGCGCAGACCCTCCGTAAAAACGCCACAGAATAGACCTGTAGTTTGAGTTTGAAAAAACTCTATGAACCACAAAGGTCTGCTGCTATTAGGCGAAAAAAGCGTCTTAGTACCAAATCGAAATCAATTATGGAGTCAATGCATTTATCCTATTCGAATAGATATATTGAAATTCGATTCTGAAGCGTCGTTACTCTTATAACTTCCGCTTTAGTAATGGCGTCTAAAATGTTTACTCTGTTTCTAGGATAAAAATATATGGCACCCTTCTTATATTGAATTATTTTGACGTGTCATCAATATACAGTATGACAGTCATTCAAGACATTTCAGTCAGGATGTATAACCCCCAAAAACAGCAATTGGGACATAAAAAATTAATATTTCTCAATTCTTTTTTTATGTCAGCTGGTTAGCCGCCATCTTGAAAAATATTCAGTTTTATTAAATATTATCCTGCATACAAAATCTGTTTCGCTTTGTGACTTCATATTGATTGATGGTAATCGAATTAGATTTAACAGCGTACATTTTAAGCGTAAAAATGCCTTAGGTCACTCGACTACTGGAAACATGCTCTTTCAATAATAACCTTATTTTATGGATCATCGAATTATACAGGGATTCTGTCGTGTAGTTATGACACCAGTTAAGTCAACTGATGTATTTATACTCTTTGAGTGTAGTTTTGCGAAATTTAAAATTGATGTTGATTCTAAGAGGTAGTGTCCTTTTAAAGTAGGGAGTTGGGAGATAGGTAACAGGTTCTTCCAATTCTCTGGATATTACGATGAATTTGGCGGCAAATAGATGTAACATACGGTAACTTGCACAGCTTATACCTGCAGTTGTGTGATGCAGTCGTGAATTAGTTCTTTGAATTGTATAGAATTGACACCAGTAAAGGATTTAACACCATCAATCTAAAATATATTTCCTAACTTACAGGATCTAC
>NW_008708909.1:58856-61627 GCF_000327385.1 Lottia gigantea
GAGATGTTTTCTCCGGGATATTTTGCCCATGGGAATCCAGGAAGAGAACCCAATGACTTTTGAATGTCTCCAGCACCGAAATACGTTTTAGGAGGATGGACATTTATTAAAGACATATTTGTTCAATAAACACCATATATTTTTAATACGAAAGATTTAATACAAGGAGGAAATTTGTTGTTTGAGACAAAATTGGCCACTTTGGGGATGAGAGATGTCAGCGCAGAGAAGAAACCGTCTCCTTCGAATTTTTTTTTTCGTTTTTTAAAATAAAAGACATTTTTAATGCGGTTATTTTATACTGTATTATTTTTTAGTGATTCTTGTCTGTGGTTTGGGGTAATTTATAATACAGTTTGGAGGAATCTGTTATGATATATTTTTTTAACAGTTTGGGAAGTCTGTTATAATACATTTTTTAACAGTTTGGGGAAAGTCTGTTATAATACATTTTAACAGTTGTGTCTTTTCGGATATGACGCATTGAAAAAGCTGCGCAGAAGTGAAATGCGTCATATCCGAAAAGACATATACCTCCCACCTCAAAAACCGGATCAAACTGGATGCGCTATATCAGAAAACTCATACACTACACATTACCGTTCAATATTTGACAACAAATTATTGATCTATGTGATGGTTGCGCCTGTTTTTAAGGGATAAGTTTTGTAATCAGCCCCGTGGCCAGAGGAGAATTGGTGCTGGGGCCCGAATTTTATGTCAAGGCGCCCGGGCGGTGTTCGACCCCTTGAAAAGTCAAAAGCGCGTTTAGGGACTCTCCTTCAAGAATTTTCTTTTGGGGCAGGCGCAGGCGCAGGCCCTCCGTAAAAACGCCACAGAATAGACCTGTAGTTTGAGTTTGAAAAAACTCTATGAACCACAAAGGTCTGCTGCTATTAGGCGAAAAAAGCGTCTTAGTACCAAATCGAAATCAATTATGGAGTCAATGCATTTATCCTATTCGAATAGATATATTGAAATTCGATTCTGAAGCGTCGTTACTCTTATAACTTCCGCTTTAGTAATGGCGTCTAAAATGTTTACTCTGTTTCTAGGATAAAAATATATGGCACCCTTCTTATATTGAATTATTTTGACGTGTCATCAATATACAGTATGACAGTCATTCAAGACATTTCAGTCAGGATGTATAACCCCCAAAAACAGCAATTGGGACATAAAAAATTAATATTTCTCAATTCTTTTTTTATGTCAGCTGGTTAGCCGCCATCTTGAAAAATATTCAGTTTTATTAAATATTATCCTGCATACAAAATCTGTTTCGCTTTGTGACTTCATATTGATTGATGGTAATCGAATTAGATTTAACAGCGTACATTTTAAGCGTAAAAATGCCTTAGGTCACTCGACTACTGGAAACATGCTCTTTCAATAATAACCTTATTTTATGGATCATCGAATTATACAGGGATTCTGTCGTGTAGTTATGACACCAGTTAAGTCAACTGATGTATTTATACTCTTTGAGTGTAGTTTTGCGAAATTTAAAATTGATGTTGATTCTAAGAGGTAGTGTCCTTTTAAAGTAGGGAGTTGGGAGATAGGTAACAGGTTCTTCCAATTCTCTGGATATTACGATGAATTTGGCGGCAAATAGATGTAACATACGGTAACTTGCACAGCTTATACCTGCAGTTGTGTGATGCAGTCGTGAATTAGTTCTTTGAATTGTATAGAATTGACACCAGTAAAGGATTTAACACCATCAATCTAAAATATATTTCCTTAACTTTACAGGATCTTACAACTTTGTCCCGGAAATAACACAATATCGTGTGTTGATTTTGTGCGATCTTACATATTGATTTAACGAGTATGGATTATAAATTGCGGAGAACAAAGGAGATATTTCAGCATAAACTTGATTGTCTCAAATTTGAATTTCTAAAGCAGACTCTTATCTACCAAGTAAGTATATGAATACCTTTCGAATTTTATAGAATCCAAATAGACTGATTGGCATGTTAATTTGACAGTTAGCCAATTGTTCCCAATAGTTCACAGAACACATTTAAATTATCGTCATGCCAAGTAGTATTGCACTGTCTAGTAAGTCACCATAATAACCTGGAGCAATGTGTTATTTGTGGTCAATCTGACATGTAATGATCTTCACAATGTCAAGGTATTACGAAATTATTATAATACCTTAATATCATTAGGTTATTTTAGTTATGTGATTTGATTGGTTTGTACGCAAGCGAGTATAGCCAATCGGGGCCATCGACGAAAAGACTGTAAATATTGTACCTTTTTGTTTAAAGACCTTTCTGTCGAGAGCTCTGATCAACTGTATTCGCTAGCGTAGAATAGTGGTATAAGACGAATTTCGTGAAAGCTTGACATTGTAAAGATGGTAATTTTCTGTTTTCGTTTTTTGAATTTAAGAATGAAAATTGGTTTGATATTACTCGTTGCTGTTATAACGATGATGTGTCAAGAAGCCGAATTAAGGAAGATAAAGTACAAGTATAAGGATGGCGACACAAAGATTAAAATTAAAATTAAAGATGGGAAAGGCTGGTGGGGTAAACGAGATGCTGATATCGATACTGCCAACGATATTCTGGAGAGGGAGGTTTTGAGCTCTAGAAGGTATGGTGTTAGTAGAAGATGGTGGGGTGGGTGGAGCAGAATGTGGGTGAAAAAGAGATGGTCGGGTAAGCGAGACGTCAGAGATGTTGATTTCGATAATGCCGACGGCATGCAGGAGAGGGAGGTTTTGAGCCCAAGAAGTTATGGTTATAGTA
>NW_008708909.1:61677-63085 GCF_000327385.1 Lottia gigantea
ATGAAAATGGTTTTGCTGAGTTCAAAGAAAATTTTGATGTGAACGGTAAGTTAAAGATAAATGTGGGGTCAAGAGGTCAAAAGATCCAGAGGTCAATAGATCAGGAAGTCAATAGATCAAAAGGCCAAAGGATCAAGAGGTCAATACATCAAGAGGTCAATAGATCAAGAGGTCAATAGATCAAGAAGTCAATAGATCAAGAGGTCAATTGGTCAAAAGGCCAAAGGATCAAGAGGTCAATAGATCAAGAGGTCAATTGGTCAATATTCCAAAGGCTCAAGAGGTCAATAGACCCAGAAGTCAATAGATCAAGAAGTCAATAGATCAAGATGTCACTAGATCAAGAAGTCAATAGATCAAGAGGTCACTAGATCAAGAGGCCAAAAAGTCAATAGATCAAAAAGACAAAGGATCATGAAATGATAACAAACGCCCCAAAAACGTCGCACACTTTTTATTGTAATTTAGATTTTCCATTCTTTTATTATATCGGGGATGTTTTGAAGTGTTCCCATCTGATTGTACACAATGATAATAATGATAATGACATTGTACACAATGATAATAATAATAATGACATTGTGCGCAATGATAATGGTATTGTGCACAATGATAATGGTATTGTAAACAATGATAATGATATTGTACACAATGATAATAATAATAATGATATTGTAAACAATGATAATGATATTGTAAACAATGATAATGATATTGTACACAATGATAATGATATTGTAAACAATGACAATGATATTGTAAACAATGATATTATGTTTAACAGAAGATGGGGTGGTAGAAGTCGAGGAGTATGAGACACTCGCCTCCAATGGTAAGTTACAATATCTTTTTAACGAGACAGACAGATCGACGCTTTCTTTATATTGACGATATCTAATCTTGTCGGTCACTTAGCATGAAATCTGTACTTATTTCATGATTGCCAAATTTTACAGACTTTGACCTGCTATAGATTTGGAATTATATACGTACATGCTATCTTTCTGCTTATACGTACATGTTTATTTCCTTGCGCTATCCAGATTTTCCACCCAAAGTATATTACCGAGCAGTGGTGGCGCCAGTGGTGGTACAGGGGCTACTAAAATGGTTTGCACCCCCATAATCCTATATTTTTGACATGAAAATTGACAGTTAAATATGTTTAGTTATATTTCAGAAAACAAAGTGAATGAGACAAAAGAAAAAAGATGGAAATGATGATTTTGAACCGCCAAAATTTGACCAGATTTTATAATGTCAACGTGGAATAAATTATTGCAGCATACATATATTTTGTTGTTTTCCATTCCCAACAAGGAATCGTTTTTATCTACCACCCGAAGTCTTTCCGCCCGGGAGCATACTAGTAGTCTGGCTTTAATAGGGTCTTTGTGTATTTTAATGG
>NW_008708909.1:63135-96285 GCF_000327385.1 Lottia gigantea
TCTCAAATTTGAATTTCTAAAGCAGACTCTTATCTACCAAGTAAGTATATGAATACCTTTCGAATTTTATAGAATCCAAATAGACTGATTGGCATGTTAATTTGACAGTTAGCCAATTGTTCCCAATAGTTCACAGAACACATTTAAATTATCGTCATGCCAAGTAGTATTGCACTGTCTAGTAAGTCACCATAATAACCTGGAGCAATGTGTTATTTGTGGTCAATCTGACATGTAATGATCTTCACAATGTCAAGGTATTACGAAATTATTATAATACCTTAATATCATTAGGTTATTTTAGTTATGTGATTTGATTGGTTTGTACGCAAGCGAGTATAGCCAATCGGGGCCATCGACGAAAAGACTGTAAATATTGTACCTTTTTGTTTAAAGACCTTTCTGTCGAGAGCTCTGATCAACTGTATTCGCTAGCGTAGAATAGTGGTATAAGACGAATTTCGTGAAAGCTTGACATTGTAAAGATGGTAATTTTCTGTTTTCGTTTTTTGAATTTAAGAATGAAAATTGGTTTGATATTACTCGTTGCTGTTATAACGATGATGTGTCAAGAAGCCGAATTAAGGAAGATAAAGTACAAGTATAAGGATGGCGACACAAAGATTAAAATTAAAATTAAAGATGGGAAAGGCTGGTGGGGTAAACGAGATGCTGATATCGATACTGCCAACGATATTCAGGAGAGGGAGGTTTTGAGCTCTAGAAGGTATGGTGTTAGTAGAAGATGGTGGGGTGGGTGGAGCAGAATGTGGGTGAAAAAGAGATGGTCGGGTAAGCGAGACGTCAGAGATGTTGATTTCGATAATGCCGACGGCATGCAGGAGAGGGAGGTTTTGAGCCCAAGAAGTTATGGTTATAGTAGAAGAAGGTGGGGTGGGTGGAAAAGATGGTGGTTAAGAAAGAGATGGTCAGGTAAGAAAGACGTCAGAGATGCTGATTTCGATGCTGCCTATAATGCCGCTGCTAAAGATGGTGTTTTTACTGATGAAGAGATTAAATCAGTATTTGGTGTTGATGAAAATGGTTTTGCTGAGTTCAAAGAAAATTTTGATGTGAACGGTAAGTTAAAGATAAATGTGGGGTCAAGAGGTCAAAAGATCCAGAGGTCAATAGATCAGGAAGTCAATAGATCAAAAGGCCAAAGGATCAAGAGGTCAATACATCAAGAGGTCAATAGATCAAGAGGTCAATAGATCAAGAAGTCAATAGATCAAGAGGTCAATTGGTCAAAAGGCCAAAGGATCAAGAGGTCAATAGATCAAGAGGTCAATTGGTCAATATTCCAAAGGCTCAAGAGGTCAATAGACCCAGAAGTCAATAGATCAAGAAGTCAATAGATCAAGATGTCACTAGATCAAGAAGTCAATAGATCAAGAGGTCACTAGATCAAGAGGCCAAAAAGTCAATAGATCAAAAAGACAAAGGATCATGAAATGATAACAAACGCCCCAAAAACGTCGCACACTTTTTATTGTAATTTAGATTTTCCATTCTTTTATTATATCGGGGATGTTTTGAAGTGTTCCCATCTGATTGTACACAATGATAATAATGATAATGACATTGTACACAATGATAATAATAATAATGACATTGTGCGCAATGATAATGGTATTGTGCACAATGATAATGGTATTGTAAACAATGATAATGATATTGTACACAATGATAATAATAATAATGATATTGTAAACAATGATAATGATATTGTAAACAATGATAATGATATTGTACACAATGATAATGATATTGTAAACAATGACAATGATATTGTAAACAATGATATTATGTTTAACAGAAGATGGGGTGGTAGAAGTCGAGGAGTATGAGACACTCGCCTCCAATGGTAAGTTACAATATCTTTTTAACGAGACAGACAGATCGACGCTTTCTTTATATTGACGATATCTAATCTTGTCGGTCACTTAGCATGAAATCTGTACTTATTTCATGATTGCCAAATTTTACAGACTTTGACCTGCTATAGATTTGGAATTATATACGTACATGCTATCTTTCTGCTTATACGTACATGTTTATTTCCTTGCGCTATCCAGATTTTCCAAAGTATATTACCGAGCAGTGGTGGCGCCAGTGGTGGTACAGGGGCTACTAAAATGGTTTGCACCCCCATAATCCTATATTTTTGACATGAAAATTGACAGTTAAATATGTTTAGTTATATTTCAGAAAACAAAGTGAATGAGACAAAAGAAAAAAGATGGAAATGATGATTTTGAACCGCCAAAATTTGACCAGATTTTATAATGTCAACGTGGAATAAATTATTGCAGCATACATATATTTTGTTGTTTTCCATTCCCAACAAGGAATCGTTTTTATCTACCACCCGAAGTCTTTCCGCCCGGGAGCATACTAGTAGTCTGGCTTTAATAGGGTCTTTGTGTATTTTAATGGAGGCTCGGGCATATGGTGGTCTTGGGTGAGATGGTTTAAGGAAGAACCGTTGTTGTTCTGTAATTTCACCATTCTGGGCGAGGCTGTCTAGTAGTTGATTATGGGAAGCAGTGAGGGATGAGGTTGGATCTTTCCTTATCCGGCGATAAGTGGTGGTGTCCTTTAGAAGGTTGTTGACTGTCATTTCATAATCATCCTTATTCATTATTACTGTGGCCTTCCCCTTATCAGCTGGGAGGATGGTGATATTCTCGTTTCCCTTTAGTTCTTGAATGGCATTCCGTTCTTGTTTGGTGAGGTTAGATTTTTCTGGTTTGGCTTTAGTTATCAGGTTAGTGACTTGGTGGCGTAGGTATTCTATATTTCCACCAGGGGCGAGTTGACGCAATCCTTTTTCAATGCTAACAATAAGGTTATCATGGTTTTTTGGTCTGTAAACTGGTGTGAATTTAAGTCCACGGGACAAGACACTTACTTGTTCATCAGTTATTTGGTGATCACTTAGGTTGATTACCGTTTTGCTGAGAAATTCGTCTCTTATAGGTTTGGATGGTAGTGGTTTTAGTTGCTGCTGTAGGTCCTTTAATTTCTTCATGTGGCGGGCTTTGGTTTGGTCATTTAGTCTTCTGTTGGAATCTTCTTGTTTCAGACGAATGGATTGGTAGTCATTCTGGTTGAGGCTGAATTTTAATTGAAGCTGGAGTTCATTTACAGTCTTCAGAATGCGTTGCTTCTCGTTTCTGAAGTGTTGGATTCTTTCACGTATTAAAGTCCTGCTGGCTTTGGTAATGATGTTGTGGGCTGCTGTGGATGAAACTGGGGATCTAATGGAGAATCCTTTAGGAATAAGCTTGTTGTCACGGCAACGTAAAGGGAAAGTGAGGTTGTTAGAGACACGTATATACTTTCCTTCTGCTCTGGTTACTTTGTTCATTAATCTTACTGCCTCATCTCCATATTTATGTCTAATAACTTCCTTGAGTGGCATTTAGTAATTGATGATATTAACACGAACACAATTATATGGATAACAATTACTTTAATAAATAACTTGCGACGTTTCGACGATGATTCTTTCGTCTTTATCAAGCAATGATACAAAATAACAAGGCATTCAGGATATATAGTGTGGGGCAACAATAACAAGGATTAAAACAATATGAATACATTAATCAATTATGTAGGGGTAATCACAAGGGTGTGTGATTAGAGAAACCATTAAAGGGGATGTAGTAAATTATTTCTTGATTATAATGGTGGGGTGGTGGTGATTTTAATCGTACATGTGATGATAAATAAAACATAGAAAACTAGTAAGATGGCGGTGACAATCTAAATACAAAATTTGGGGTGGGGTTATTTTATTTAATTAAAGGGTCATAGGCATGTGATAAATAAACACCTGTATCTCTGTTGAGTTGCGGTTGGTATCTCCTTATGTGAATGGCTTCGGTCAATTGTCTCGTTTTCTTGTTGGTTTGGTGTTTAGTAAGGGCTTCGATATTGCCAATTTTGTGTCGTCGGTTGTTTTTGATGTGTTCAGAAACTGCGGATGTTTGGGTAGGTGCTAGGGATAGGTGTTCTTGCGTTCTGAGATTGAGAGGGCGTCTTGTTTCTCCAACATATTCTTCATTGCAGGAGCACGTGATTCTGTAGACACATCCTTTTGGTGCCAGAGGTATTGTGGGTGCCAGTTTTCCATTTGCATGAAGGATGTCCTTGATTGTTGGTCCAGAGGAAAAGGTTGTTTCTATTCCTACGGTTTGTTTGATCAGTCTTCTTATTTGATAGGATACTTTGCCAAGAAATGGGATGGTGATACGAGTTGTTGGTGAAGGGGGTTTGGTGACTTTCGGAGTATTATGGTTCTGCCGGGTTTTGTTGATGATGGTTTTAGTAAACATTTCGGGATAGCCATTGAGGTTGGTGAAGACATTCTGTAGGTGGTTGAGTTCACTGTCAATAAGTTGAGAGTCGCAGATGTTCATCGCACGTCTAGTAAGTGTTGATACTATGCCTTTCTTAACTTGGTTAGGATGGTTAGAGTTGAAGTGGATGTACTGATCCGTGTGTGTTGGTTTCCGATATACGCTAGTATGTAATGAGTTCCCATCTTTCTTAATTAGAACGTCAAGAAATGGTAGCAGGTTGTTGGATTCTAGTTCAATTGTAAATTTGATCCTATTCTCTTTGCTATTGAGGTGATGAAGTAGTTGATGTGGATCGTCGGAATTGTTCAGAATGACAAACGTGTCATCTACCTTTCTTAACCAGCAAATCGGTTTAATGGGTGAGGTGTGGAGGGCTTCTTCTTCAAAGTAAGTCATATAGACTTCAGTGATGAGGGGGGGGGTGGGGGGGGGGGGGGGAAAAGGCTTCCCATAGGTAGACCATGCACCTGTTCATACAGGTTGTCACCCCAACTGAAATAGGTTGATTCGATGCATTTTAGAAGAAGATTGGTTATGCTGTCAATGGAGAGTTTGGTATCAAGTGGGTCTGTTAGGTTCAAAATTCGATCACGAAGAATAGTGATGGCATGATTTCTGGGGATGTTTGTGAACAGGTCCACAACATCATACGAAACCAACAGTCCTGTTTGGTTGATGTTTCTGATTTTCCCGCAAAAGTCGGTTGAGTCTTGTATAAATGATTGGGCGGTTTTACCCAATGGGGCAAGGAGCTTAACGAGGGTCTGAGCGGTATTATAGAACACGGAGTCACGGGAGCATACTAGTAGTCTGGCTTTAATAGGGTCTTTGTGTATTTTAATGGAGGCTCGGGCATATGGTGGTCTTGGGTGAGATGGTTTAAGGAAGAACCGTTGTTGTTCTGTAATTTCACCATTCTGGGCGAGGCTGTCTAGTAGCTGATTATGGGAAGCAGTGAGGGATGAGGTTGGATCTTTCCTTATCCGGCGATAAGTGGTGGTGTCCTTTAGAAGGTTGTTGACTGTCATTTCATAATCATCCTTATTCATTATTACTGTGGCCTTCCCCTTATCAGCTGGGAGGATGGTGATATTCTTGTTTCCCTTTAGTTCTTGAATGGCATTCCGTTCTTGTTTGGTGAGGTTAGATTTTTCTGGTTTGGCTTTAGTTATCAGGTTAGTGACTTGGTGGCGTAGGTATTCTATATTTCCACCAGGGGCGAGTTGACGCAATCCTCTTTCAATGCTAACAATAAGGTTATCATGGTTTTTTGGTCTGTAAACTGGTGTGAATTTAAGTCCACGGGACAAGACACTTACTTGTTCATCAGTTATTTGGTGATCACTTAGGTTGATTACCGTTTTGCTGAGAAATTCGTCTCTTATAGGTTTGGATGGTAGTGGTTTTAGTTGCTGCTGTAGGTCCTTTGAATTTCTTAATGTGGCGGGCTTTGGTTTGGTCATTTAGTCTTCTGTTGGAATCTTCTTGTTTCAGACGAATGGATTGGTAGTCATTCTGGTTGAGGCTGAATTTTAATTGAAGCTTGAGTTCATTTACAGTCTTCAGAACGCAGTTTTCTGTGGTCAGAAAATAGAAAATAAAAAGAAGAAAATAAAAACCTTGAAAAGGAACTATACAAGACAGATTCTTTGATATATTCTTGTCAAAGATAGAATATTCTGTTTTAAGTTAGAACGAATGGAATCCTGTGGGTGAGGAGGTCAAGGTAACCCTAGACTGATCTGAAAGACTCTCTTTTAATAACATCCAATTAGTTAATGACCTAAACAAGTAAAGTCTCAAATACCTTACATCAGTCCACTTTACAATGGCGGCGCCAGTGGGGATACAGTAGGGTTTGTTATAACAAAATTGAAAATATGATTTTTAAACGTTTTTATCAATAATATGTGCCCGAATGCAAGAAATCAGTTTTCTCGTGAGAGAACCATCTCAGACGTTGTAGGGGACGTTTGAGATTATGCGCTTCCTCAGAGATACAGCATTTTAATTGTCAACCTCGAAAGTCGTCCCCCAATGAGTCAGTCTGTCCCCTATTTGTACCCACAGTCTCAAGATGTTGGCGCCGTCAATGCCAAAATACAAATAAATTGCTCCACAGTGGCATTAAGTGTCCAGAAGAGTTAGCATGCCTTGCCTTGCACCACACCCGCTATTATTGATCAATATTACACACAATAGGAAGGTACAGGCGAAAAACCTAGCTGTTAATTTCCTTTGAGGATACCTCAGAAGGAATAGTGACTATTGAAACAAAATGTAAGGAGAAGAAGGGGGTAGTAATAAGGCACTTTATAGTCCCGCATAACATTTTTGGACAATTATGATTTAAGATACTCTTTATTCTCTGAAATTAAATACAAGGTGAACCCAAGAAAAAATCATGAAATAGTAAAGATCTATAGTTGATAAGGCGAATAATACACTCGATCAAAGGTCTTGAAAGAGATGGTAGACATCAAAAGGTTGAAAACATCTTGTTCAGTACAATGGTATTTGTATGTGCCTTAATAAGTATTAAAGTGGTTTCTGAAAAAAGGGGAATGGGGTTAAGACTATTCAATGTTCTGTTTTTATTTTAAATTTTAGAATGAAAAGTGGTTTGATGTTACTCGTTGCTGTTATTATGATGATGTGTCAAGATGCCGACAGCGGGAAAGAGAAGTGTAAATATAAAAATAATAACGGTCGCATAAATTTAAATGTAAAAACAAAACAAGAGAAGCTGATTTCAATGCTGCCTATAATGCCGTTGCTTAAGATGGTGTTTTTACTGATGAAGAGATTAAATCAGTATTTGGTGTTGATGAAAATGGTTTGAGTAAGTTCAAAAAAAATTTTGATGTGAAAGGTAAGTATCAGATAAAGGTTCGGAGTCCATAGAGGTCAAAAGAAAAAAATCGAAATCGAAATGTCCAAAACTTGAGAGGTCACACAAAAGATCAAGAAAGAACCAAAGCCTTCACATTGTCAAGCTAAAACGTAGTTCGTCTTATTCCTTGACTACGATAGTCACCTTTCTTGTACCAGGGAATGCAACGTTTTGATTGGATTTTACGAGCAAACAGCCAATCAGAGCCCTCCACAGAAAGGTTGTAAACATTATGGCTTAGTATTTACAGACTTTCTGTCAAGGACTCTAGTTGTCTGTTGCTACAAGACAAGTGACTGTTGTAGTCAAGGTATAATACGAAATTCGTAGTAGGAGTATAATTAAGCATCGATTTTGAATACAAATTGCTTTATACCGATTTCTGTCTCAACTGATGGATTGAGTTTAAATTTTGACTAGGAAATTAAATATATTTCTTTTTATATTCCAGTAAACCAAAATGAATGAAGCAAAGTAAAAGAAATGCGAACCGCCATAATTTGACCAGTTTTTGAGAAATTCAATGTAGAGTAAATTATTGCAGCAAATATATATTTTGTTGTTCTTCTAGATGGGGGGGGGGGGCGTCCAATCAAAGGGGTCAGATTAGGTGCCCCCTCCCCCTTGTGAATTGTTGCTCTCTATAGAGTTAGTACTATCTTTAATGCTGCCGAGGATGCCCATTGGAAGCCTGGAAAAACGATTTTCTGAAGTCTGAGGACCTCCTCTAGAAAATTTTACAGAATTTGACGCGATTTCCTGACATTTCCTAGCGAAATTAAGGTTTATTTGTATAGGGACTGTGGGACCAGCACAAGAAAATTTTGAGAATTAGAAGCCTGGAAACGCAAATTCCTGACATTTCCTAGCGAATTTAAGGTTCAAGGTTATTTGTATAGGCAGACCGATACTTTCTTTGTATTGACGATTTCTAATGGTGTCGTTCACCGAATTTGTAATTATTTCATGACAGCCAAATTTTGCAGACCTGCTATAGATTCGGAATTATATAGGGCAAAAGAAAAGAGATGGAAATGATGATTTTGAACCGCCAAAATTTGACCAGATTTTATAATGTCAACGTGGAATAAATTATTGCAGCATACATATATTTTGTTGCTTTCCATTCCCAACAAGGAATCGTTTTTATCTTTCCGCCCTTTCGGAAAGGAAACAACCGAATTCGCCCGAGATATACGCATGTTATATCGCACAGTCTTGTAAAAATAAACTAAAAGTGCTTTCTTTTTTATTGATATCAAAGTCTTATTAAAGTTAGACCAAACTTTCGTTCCGTTTTTTATTAGCTTTTATTTTTAGTAAAGCCCCCTCAGTAAAGGTCTAACGACGGCCTTCTTGAACATTCGCCAGATTAATCTTTTGATAAACAACGCGTTACAGAATAGGAGAGGGTAGAAATTTGATTGATTAAAGCAGACGTCATCGAGTTAGACCAAAGTTACTGTACTAAAAATAAAAGCTAATAAAAAGGGATATAATCACGATTAGGGCCAGGCATAAAATGTCACTTTGAATGGGAGTTGGCTCCAATCCATTTTTCGATCACCAGTTTTTGAGAATTTCCACCATGCCAATAGTTATGGCATAACTTTGGGTATCAGTACAAAGCTGAACCATTAATAATTCCATCGAGACATTACCATTAGTCACAAGATACAAACTTCTGCATTTTCAAAAACTCCAATCTTGTTGATTGTTTCGTTTTATGATACTATTTTATATAAGCAATTTGAGTTATACACAGTTATACACAGACTGGAATGTTGTTATTGAGAGTTATGGCCCTTACATAATATCGTGTCTGACATTTAACTGATGTTTCTCTTCTTTAAAATACAACAGTCCATTGACACTGAATTGTTCCTGCTAGATAAAAATTGCAGTCGTCAACAAATCTGAAATATTCAAATTCGAAATCTAAAATTCTGATTCCATCAACTTTTAGGTCAAGTTACAAGCGTAACATTACATGTTACTGTAGGTAACAGGTAACTGTAGGTAAATCGATCCACAAATAAAATCTAGTCTACAGACTAGTTTAAGACTATGAAGATTCAGATCTTTAAGAAAGAATAAAACACTAGTAACTGATGCAACTGTGGTGTTTCAATTGACATATCGACCAAATTGATCGATTGATGATTTTAACTTGATACCGTTTGACCTAACAGACCTTTAAAATCCACTGATGTCAGGCGGAAAGTTCGAAATCATAATTTTATTTGCCTTTGGTCAAGATTTTCTTCCAAAAAATCCAAAACTGATATGGAAATGTAATAAAACCAGAAACATATTGATTAAAAATCTTTCACAAACTTGTTGTTTGAATACCACACAGCAGACTGAAAAAATTAATAACAGTAAAAATATTGAATTACAAAATTCTCTACTTACAAACTATTGGTTTCAAGAAATTAGTGGATTGTGACACAAGAGCTGTTTGATCTAGAATATAAAAATCTGATATTTTTAAAGGGAATTTTGGCTTAGTTTATTCTCTCATTATACATTTTAGAAAAGCAGGGTGTTTTATATTTAAGAGACACTCCTCAAACTCTATTTAAATGAACACTGAAAGATACAGAGAGCTGTAATATCAGGAACGCAGTTTTCTGTGGTCAGAAAATAGAAAATAAAAAGAAGAAAATAAAAACCTTGAAAAGGAACTATACAAGACAGATTCTTTGATATATTCTTGTCAAAGATAGAATATTCTGTTTTAAGTTAGAACGAATGGAATCCTGTGGGTGAGGAGGTCAAGGTAACCCTAGACTGATCTGAAAGACTCTCTTTAAATTACAACCAGTTAGTTAATGACCTAAACAAGTAAAGTCTCAAATACCTTACATCAGTCCACTTTACAGTGACGGCGCCAGTGGGGATACAGTAGGGTTTGTTCTAACAAAATTGAAAATATGATTTTTAAACGTTTTTATCAATAATATGTGCCCGAATGCAAGAAATCAGTTTTCTCGTGAGAGAACCATCTCAGACGTTGTAGGGGAGGTTTGAGACTATGCGCCTCCTCACAGATACAGCATTTTAATTGTCAACCTCGAAAGTCGTCATCCAATGAGTCAGTCTGTCCCCTATTTGTACCCACAGTCTCGGGATATTGGCGCCGTAAATGCCAAAAAAAAATTGTTTCATTATTGAAATGGGAGGAAACCAGAAGCGTATGTGCCTGTATAGTCTTGAAGCAAAACTTTAGAATGACGACTCAATGGGTTCTATTTCCGGTTATAAATAATATCCGACATTTATTCCAAAAAACGTCGTTAGCTCTGAACCAAATGCTAATTCATCAACGGGCTCAATCATGATTTGACAGCTTGCAATGTAAAGGTATCGTCGTTGACTTTGGAAATAGGAATTGTTAAGTTATAATCTTAAAGGCAGGAATTGACGTCGCATTGAATTTTCCACCTTTGACTTTTTGATTTTACATAATTATATTTCCACACCGTGTCTGAAAGCTGGGAATTAATTACATTACACTTTCAGAGAAGGACACTCTTATAATACGGACTCTTAAAACTAAAATAAGAATTTTGTAATGTATATTGATAAGCTTATCAAGAAGTAAATATATTAATCACATCTGGAAAAGCATTTCACAATGAACAGTGGCATTAAGTGTCCAGAAGAATTAGCATGCCTTGCCTTGCAGCACAACCGCTATTATTGCTCAATATTACACACAATAGGAAGGTACAGACGAAAAACCTAGCTGTTAATTTCCTTTGAGGATACCTCAGAAGGAATGGTGATTATAGAAACAAAATGTAAGGAGAAGAAAGCTGGCGGCAACAAGTTGACTCGGCTCCAATAATAAGCATGATGGGAAATAGATGTAACATATGGCATAGATACCAGGGTGTAACTCGCATTAATAATACCTGAGGAAGACAATGAAGTGTGATAGAGTATGAATTGTAAAGAATTGTCACTAATATTTCCTTATAATGAATAGTACAGGATCTATCACCCATCTATCTATCTGTTATTTCAATATTTTCACAGGATCTTACACCGTCAGTCCAAAATATATTTCCTTATAATTACAGGATCCAACGCCATCAGGACAAAACATTACCGTAACATTACAGGATATCGCTAGAGTTCTTGAAATAAAGAAATATCTTTTGTTGATTTTGTGCGATCTTACATAAAGGGATGCCTGTTTAAATTTGAAAAGAAATAAATGAATATTAACAAGAATGGATTATAAATTGCGGAACAAAACGAAGATAATTCAGCATAAATTTGATTGTCCAAAATCGTTTATACAACTAACACAAGTATAATAATTTGAATTTTTTAAAGAAGAATCTGCATCTTACAAGTAGGTATACCATTTTAATTATATATAATCTAAATAGAACGATACCTTGAAATATTCCTGTCACTTATCGATACAAAACTCAAAGACGGCGATGTGCTTGGCACAGTTTGGCATTGTCAAGTCTCATTTTAGTTAAAGGAAGCTTGCAAGGTAGTCCCGACAGTTAAGTATACGCTTGTCCCATTATCACAAGGAATGGTCATCGTGTCAAGTAGTATACTGCCTAGTCACGCACGAGAGTGTACTACAGGGGTTTTCAATTCAAACTGGGGGGTTATTTTTGAAATTTTTTTTTTGGGGGGAGGGGTGGTGGGGCAGTAATAAGGCACTTTATAGTCCCGCATAACATTTTTGGACAATTATGATTTAAGATACTCTTTATTCTCTGAAATTAAATACAGGGTGAACCCAAGAAAAAATCATGAAATAGTAAAGATCTATAGTTGATAAGGCGAATAATACACTCGATCGAAGGTCTTGAAAGAGATGGTAGACATCAAAAGGTTGAAAACATCTTGTTCAGTACAATGGTATTTATATGTGCCTTAATAAGTATTAAAGTGGTTTCTGAAAAAAGGGGAATGGGGTTAAGACTATTCAATGTTCTGTTTTTATTTTAAATTTTAGAATGAAAATTGCGTTGATGTTACTCGTTGCTGTTATTATGATGATGTGTCAAGATGCCGACAGCTGGTGGTGGAGGCGGAGACAGAAGCTTAAGGTCAAATATAAAGACGGTGACACAAAGATTAAAATTAAAATTAAATATAGGAAAGGCTGGTGGGGTAAACGAGAAGATGATTTCGATACTGCCGACGATATTCAGGAGAGGGGGGTTTTGAGCCCAAGAAGTTATATTGTGAGGTATGTGAGAGGACCTTGGGGTGTAAGATGGGGTAAGAGAGAAGTCAGAGATGCTGATATCGATAATGCCGACGACATGCAGGAGAGGGAGGTTTTGAGCCCAAGAAGTTATACTGTGAGGTATGTGAGAGGACCTTGGGGTGTAAGATGGGGTAAGAGAGAAGTCAGAGATGCTGATATCGATAATGCCGACGACATGCAGGAGAGGGAGGTTTTGAGCCCAAGAAGTTATGGTCATAGTAGAATATGGTGGGGTGTAAGGAGAAGATGGTGGGGTGTAAGGAGAAGATGGTCGGGTAAGAGAGACGTCAGAGATGCTGATATCGACAATGCCGACGAAATGCAGGTGAGGGAGGTTTTGATCCCAAGAAGTTATGGTGATAAAAAAATCAAACAAAAGATCAAGAAAGAACCAAAAAGATCTAAAAGCCAAAGCCTTCACATTGTCAAGCTATAACGTAGTTCGTCTTATACTGCAATAGCCACCTTTCTTGTACCACGAAATGCAACGATTTGATTGGATTTTACGCACAAACAGCCAATCAGAGCCCTCCACAGAAAGGTTGTAAACATTATGGCTTAGTATTTACAGACTTTCTGTCAAGGACTCTAGCTGTCTGTTGATACAAGACAGGTGACTATTGTAGTCAAGGTATAATACGAAATTCGTAGTAGGAGTATTTGAATATAAGTATTTTATGAATATCAAAACGATTTTGTAGACTTTCCGTGCTATAGATTCAGAATTGGACAGGTTCGTGCTTTCTTTCTGCTTACGTACATGTTATTTTCTCCTTGCAATACAAATTGCTTTATACCGATTTCTATCTCAACTGATGGATTGAGTGACAAAGAGCATGATCTTACTTTGAGTTTAAATTTTGACTAGGAAATGAAATACATTTTTTTTTATATTCCAGTAAACCAAAATGAATGAAGCAAGCAAAGTAAAAGAAATGCGAATCGCCATAATTTGACCATTTTTTGAGAATTTCAATGTTGAGTAAATTATTGCTGCATATATATATTGTTGTTTTCAGGCCCGTTGCCAGCCAAGTCCTTCCGCGGGTGGGGGTGGGGGAGGGGGCAAACTTCTAACCTGGGGGGCAGTTTAGCTTCTCCCCTCCACTCCCGGAAAACTTTGTGAATTGTTTCAGTGGTGCTCTCTATAGAGTTATTGCTATCTTTATTGCTGCCGAGGACGCACATTTGGAAGCCTGGTTTACGAAGTTTGGGGGCCTCTTCTAGAAAAATTTACTCCCTGAAACGCCACATTTCCTGGCGAATTTAAGGTTTATTTGTATAGGGACGGTGGAACCGTGAGAGAGCAATCTCAGACGTTGTATGGGAGAGTTGAGACTATGTGCTTCCACAAAGGTACAGCATTTTAATTGCCAACTCAAATACCTTACATCAGTCCACTTTACAGTGACGGCGCCAGTGGGGATACAGTAGGGTTTGTTCTAACAAAATTGAAAATATGATATTTAAACGTTTTTATCAATAATATGTGCCCGAATGCAAGAAATCAGTTTTCTCGTGAGAGAACCATCTCAGACGTTGTAGGGGAGGTTTGAGACTATGCGCTTTCTCAGAGATACAGCATTTTAATTGTCAATCTCGAAAGTCGTCATCCAATGAGTCAGTCTGTCCCCTATTTGTACCCACAGTCTCGGGATATTGGCGCCGTAAATGCCAAAAAAAAAAATTGTTCCATTATTGAAATGGGAGGAAACCAGAAGCGTATGTGCCTGTATAGTCTTGAAGCAAAACTTTAGAATGACGACTCAATGGGTTCTATTTCCGGTTATAAATAATATCCGACATTTATTCCAAAAAACGTCGTTAGCTCTGAACCAAATGCTAATTCATCAACGGGCTCAATCATGATTTGACAGCTTGCAATGTAAAGGTATCGTCGTTGACTTTGGAAATAGGAATTGTTAAGTTATAATCTTAAAGGCAGGAATTGACGTCGCATTGAATTTTCCACCTTTGACTTTTTGATTTTACATAATTATATTTCCACACCGTGTCTGAAAGCTGGGAATTAATTACATTACACTTTCAGAGAAGGACACTCTTATAATACGGACTCTTAAAACTAAAATAAGAATTTTGTAATGTATATTGATAAGCTTATCAAGAAGTAAATATATTAATCACATCTGGAAAAGCATTTCACAATGAACAGTGGCATTAAGTGTCCAGAAGAATTAGCATGCCTTGCCTTGCAGCACAACCGCTATTATTGCTCAATATTACACACAATAGGAAGGTACAGACGAAAAACCTAGCTGTTAATTTCCTTTGAGGATACCTCAGAAGGAATGGTGATTATAGAAACAAAATGTAAGGAGAAGAAAGCTGGCGGCAACAAGTTCATCCAATTGACTCGGCTCCAATAATAAGCATGGTGGCATTAATAATACCTGCAGAAGACAATGAAGTGTGATAGAGTATGAATTGTAAAGAATTGTCACTAATATTTCCTTATAATGAATCAGTACAGGATCTATCACCCATCGTCAGTACAAAATTATTTCAATATTTTCACAGGATCTTACACCGTCAGTCCAAAATATATTTCCTTATCATTACAGGATCCAACGCCATCAGGACAAAACATTACCGTAACATTATAGGATATCGCTTGAAATAAAGAAATACCTTTTGTTGATTTTGTGCGATCTTACATAAAGGGATGCCTGTTTAAATTTGAAAAGAAATAAATGAATATTAACAAGAATGGATTATAAATTGCGGAGCAAAACGAAGATAATTCAGCATAAATTTGATTGTCCAAACACAAGTATATTAATTTGAATTTCTAAAAAGAATCTGCATCTAACAAGTAAGTATACCATTTTAATTATATATAATCTAAATAGAACGATACCTTGATAAATGCTTGTCATGCAAAACTCAAAGATGGTGATGTGTTTAGCACAGTTTGGTATGGTCAAATCTCATTTTAGTTAAAGGAGGCTTGAATTTCTCTGAAATTAAATACAAGGAGAACCCAAGAAAAAATCACGAAATAGTAAAGATCTATAGTTGGAAAGGGGAATATTACACTCGATTAAAGGTCTTGAAAGAGATGGTAGACATCAAAAGGTTGAAAACATCTTGTTCAGTACAATGGTATTTATATGTGCCTTATTAAGTATTAAAGTGGTTTCTGAAAAAAGGGGAATGGGGTTAAGACTATTCAATGTTCTGTTTTTATTTTGAATTTTAGAATGAAAATTGCGTTGATGTTACTCGTTGCTATTATTATGATGATGTGTCAAGATGCCGACAGCTGGTGGTGGTTGAGAAGGAGGTTTCAGGTCACGAACAGAGGCACAACGCTTAAACTTAAAATGGATAAAGTGAGAGAAATTAATTTGGATACTGACGACGAAATGCAGGAGAGGGAGGTTTTGAGCCCAAGAAGTTATGGTTATAGTAGAATATGGTGGGGTGTAAGGAGAAGATGGACGGGTAAGAGAGAAATCAGAGATTCTGATATCGAAAATGCCGACAACATGCAGGAGAGGGAGGTTTTGAGTCCAAGAAGTTATACTGTGAGGTATGTGAGAGGACCTTGGGGTGTAAGATGGGGTAAGAGAGAAGTCCGAGATGCTGATATCGATAATGCCGACGACATGCAGGAGAGGGAGGTTTTGAGCCCAAGAAGCTTTGGTTATAGTAGAAGATGGTGGGGTTGGGGGAGAAGATGGTGGGTAAGAAAGAGATGGTCGGGGAGTGGGGGTAAGAAAGACGTTAGAGATGTTGATTTCGATACTGCCGACGAACTTCGGGAGAGGGAGGTTTTGAGCCCAAGAACTTATCCTGAAAGGGATGTGAGAGCACCTTGGGTTATAAGATGGGGTAAGAGAGAAATCAGAAATGCTGATATCGATACTGCCGACGATATTCAGGAGAGGGAGGTTTTGAGCCGAAGAAGTGATATTAGAAGATGGTGGGGTGGGGTGAGAAAATGGTGGGTGAGAAAGGGATGGTCTGGCAAGAGAGAAATCAGAGATGCTGATTTCGATGCTGCCTATAATGCCGCTGCTAAAGATGGTGTTTTTACTGATGAAGAGATTAAATCAGTATTTGGTGATGATGAAAATGGTTTGACTGAGTTAAAAAAAATATTTTGATGTGAAGGGTAAGTATCACAAAAATGTGGGGTCCAGAGGTCAAAAGATCCAGAGGTCAATAGATCAAGAGGCCAATAGATCCAGAGGTCAAAAGAAAAATTCGAGAGGTCCAAAAATTGAGAGGTCAAACAAAAGATCAAGAAAGAACCAAAAAGATCTAAAAGCCAAAGCCTTTACATTGTCAAGCTATAACGTAGTTCGTCTTATACCTTGACTGCAATAGCCACCTTTCTTGCACCACGAAATGCAACGATTTGATTGGATTTTACGCGCAAACAGCCAATCAGAGCCCTCCACAGAAAGGTTGTAAACATTATGGCTTAGTATTTACAGACTTTCTGTCAAGATTAGTTGTCTGTTGCTACAAGAAAGGTGACTATTGTAGTCAAGGTATAAAACAAAATTCGTAGTAGGAGTATAATTAAGTATAGATTTTGAATTCATTTTATGAATATCAAAAAGATTTTGTAGACTTTGACCTGCTATAGATTCAGAATTGGACAGGTTCATGCTTTCTTTCTGCTTACGTACATGTTATTTTCTCCATGCAATACAAATTGCTTTATACCGATTTCTGTCTCAACTGATGGATTGAGTTTAAATTTTGACTAGGAAATTAAATATATTTCTTTTTATATTCCAGTAAACCAAAATGAATGAAGCAAAGTAAAAGAAATGCGAATCGCCATAATTTGACCAGTTTTTGAGAATTTCAATGTAGAGTAAATTATTGCAGCATATATATATGTTGTTGTTTTCAGGCCCGTAGCCAGCCAAGTCCTTCCGGGGGTGTGGTTGGGGTGTCCAATCGAGGGGGGGCAGTTTAGGTACCCCCTCCCAACAGTGTGCTCTCTATAGAGTTATCGCTGCCGAGGACGCCCATTTGGAAGCATGGTTTTACGATTTTAAGTCTGGGGACATCTGCTAGAAAATTTTAGAAAATTTACTCCCTGAAACGCGACATTTCCTGGCGAATTTAAGGTTTATTTGTATAGGGACTATGGGACCACCACAAGAAAGCTTGAGAATTGGACACCTGGACACACAAAATCCTGGCAATTCCTAGCGAATTTAAGGTTCAAGATTATTTGTATTTGGTCTAGGAGAACCCGCCTAGAAAATTTAAATTTACATGAACACTGAAAGATACAGAGAGCTGTAATATCAGGAACGCAGTTTTCTGTGGTCAGAAAATAGAAAATAAAAACCTTGAAAAGGAACTATACAAGACAGGTTCTTTGATATATTCTTGTCAAAGATAGAATATTCTGTTTTAAGTTAGAACGAAAGGAATCCTGTGGGTGAGGAGGTCAAGGTAACCCTAGACTGATCTGAAACACACTCTTAAAAATAACATCCAGTTAGTTAATGACCTAAACAAGTAAAGTTTCAAATACCTTAAAAGTACATCAGTCCAAATCATTGCTTTCAAATAATCTGGAATTGTTCAGTTAGATTCCGGTTAGATTAAATTAAAGATAAATCGCATCGCAATGTGCGAGTAAAATAAACCTTTATGCTATTCAATAATTCTTATGTTTAGCCAAAATCAAAATTCATCACGACAATCTGCGAATCGATTCAAATTGAATATTTTTCATGAAAACTTTTTCCAAATATTTATATTTATATTACACAACTCTCGGCGGATTGTATAAACTTTAAGGAACTATAGACTGTTTAGTCTAGAAATCTACTGTTAGATAATCAGACGGAAACAACTGCCCCTATACCAGCCTTTGATTCCTATTTTGAAAGTTGTCGGGTGATTTTTTTGTTATTATTATATTATAAGGATCGGAACATTTTGTATTGCTACAGATTTTTAAAAAAAATTAAACAGTAACGTATTATATACGTTTTGCTTCAAGGGAGGTGATTCTCTACAATGTTTTTTTTACCACAGAGGCTACTTATCAAAATTGTTTAAATCCAATTGCTGTCGTTATATTAAGACAGTATCAAGTCAATTAGAGAAAATTTATCGGAGTACTGCAATTCGAAGCACTGCACGGCAGTAGGTACAATGAGAACCTCTAATATAAAAGAATATCCTTTTGACCCGTGTCTGACCCCGCTGATACTGATCCTCTCTCCTACTTTCTAATATTCCCATAATGTCTCTCACTTCGTCTTACTTTCTCTCCACTGAAACTAATTATCACCTATCAACAACTTGATTCTAATTTTCTCTTTACGCCAAGACCTTCTTGACGCCTACATCTTCTTACACTGTAATCCATCTTTCTTTCCTATACCTCTTTCTCCTGTTACCCCTGTCTTTTCTACTAGCTCTTGCTTCGCTCTGTCACTCCCTGGCTGTACCCAAATTCACTCTACCTTCCTCTTAATCAGTGTACTGGTATTGAAGATAGAAATAAATAAACCAAGTACAAACGAAACCCGAAATCCTAACAACATATTGACGAAATATAAGTGGCAGCTAATGAA
Source organism: Lottia gigantea (assembly GCF_000327385.1). NCBI lineage: Eukaryota > Metazoa > Mollusca > Gastropoda > Lottiidae > Lottia > Lottia gigantea. Next base: position 82,231 of record NW_008708909.1, read on the forward strand.
CATGAGGAAGTATATCAATAATAAGTGAGTAAGTATTTCATAATGAAAAGTGGTATCAGGTGTCTAGAAGAGTAAGTATACCCTGCCTTGTATGCTACTAAAAAGATTCCAATTTAACATCATGTGTATATGGTTTTTTTTTCCATTTCATTAAGATTGAATATTACAACACCTCGATATTGGTCAGGTCAGATAGAATGGAAGTCCATAATGATCAGGTCGGATAGATTGGAAGTCTATAATGTTCAGGTCAGATAGATTGGAAGTCTATAATGTTCAGGTCTCATAGAATGAAAGACCAAAATGTTCAGGTCAGATAGAATGAAAGTCTATAATGTTCAGGTCAGATAGAATGGAAGTCTATAATGTTCAGGTCAGATAGAATGGAAGTCCATAATGTTCAGGTCAGATAGAATGGAAGTCTATAATAATCTGGTCAGATAGAATGGAAGTCTATAATAATCTGGTCAAATAGAATGGAAGTCTATAATGTTCAGGTCAGATAGAATGAAAGTCTATAATGTTCAGGTCAGATAGAATGAAAGCCTATAATGTTCAGGTCGGATAGAATGGAAGTCTATAATGTTCAGGTCAGATAGAGTGGAAGTCTATAATGTTCAGGTCAGATAGAATGGAAGTCTATAATGTTCTGATCAGATAGAATGCAAGTCCATAATGTTCAGGTCAGATAGAATGCAAGTCTATAATGTTCAGGTCGGATAGAATGGAAGTCTATAATGTTCAGGTCAGATAGAGTGGAAGTCTATAATGTTCAGGTCAGATAGAATGGAAGTCCATAATGTTCTGATCAGATAGAATGCAAGTCCATAATGTTCAGGTCAGATAGAATGCAAGTCTATAATGTTCAGGTCAGACAGAATGGAAGTCTATAATAATCAGGTCAGATAGAATGGAAGTATATAATGTTCTGGTCAGATAGAATGGAAGTCTATAATGTTCTGATCAGATAATTTGGAAGTCCATAATGTTCAGGTCAGATAGAATGGAAGTCCATAATGTTCAGATCAGATAGAATGGAAGTCTATCATGTTCAGGTCAGATAGAATGAAAGTCTATAATGTTCAGGTCAGATAGAATGGCAGTCTATAATGTCCAGGTCAGATAGAATGGAAGTCCATAATGTTCAGGTCAGATAGAATGGAAGTCCATAATGTTCAGGTCAGACAGAATGGAAGTGTATAATAATCAGGTCAGATAGAATGGAAGTCTATAATAATCTGGTCAAATAGAATGGAAGTATATAATGTTCTGGTCAGATAGAATGGAAGTCTATAATGTTCTGATCAGATAATTTGGAAGTCCATAATGTTCAGGTCAGATAGAATGGAAGTCTATAATGTTCAGATCAGATAGAATGGAAGTCTATCATGTTCAGGTCAGATAGAATGAAAGTCTATAATAATCAGGTCAGATAGAATGGAAGTCTATAATAATCAGGTCAGATAGAATGGAAGTCTATAATAATCAGGTCAGATAGAATGGAAGTCTATAATAATCAGGTCAGATAGAATGGAAGTCTATAATGATCATGTTAGATAGAATGGAAGTCTATTATGTTCAGGTCTGATAGAATGGCAATCTATAATGATCAGGTCAGATAGGATGGAAATCTATAATGATCTGGTCAGATAGAATGGAATTCTATAATGATCTGGTCAGTTAAAATGGGGGTCTATAATAATCTGGTCTGTTAGAATGGAAGTCTATAATGATCAGGTTAGATAGAATAGAGGCCTATAATGATCATGTTAGATAGAATGGAAGTCTATAATGTTCAGGTCCGATAGAATGGAAGTCTATAATAATCTGGTCAGATAGAATGGAAGTCTATAATGATCTGGTCAGATAGAATGGAAGTCTATAATTATCAGGTCAGATAGAATGGAGGCCTATAATGATCATGTTAGATAGAATGGAAATCTATTATGTTCATGTCAGATATAATAGAAGACGATAATGATCAGGTCTGATTCGAGCGTTTGCCATCCAGTATGAGCAGGTATCTTGGTTTCTCCGACAGCCTTCGACTGCACCGACGGGTCATTTTGAGTCTTGATATTCGCGAATTGGAAAACAAGAATGACAAGGAGTATAACATCTAATGTAATTCCTTGAGCTCCTAATTGGACTTTTGATGACGAATGGTTTGAAGTGTGTATTGAGAGGAATTTTGACATGAGAGTGAACTTATCCTACTACTCTCGATTTTTAACTTTCGAAGAATCTTTAACATGTAGAGCCTGTAGTACGTTGGAGGGGTGGTTAATTTTCAATTCTAAACGACTGGACTATTTTACCTGTCAGCTCCTCCTAGCTAAATAATTGAAGGGTGAACCGGGTCAAAAATGCGACTAAACTAGCTACAAAATATCCCTCTTTATTTTGTTGACAAAATGATTACAGTTTTGTTAAGGTATACATATTTCCTATTTTATATCATTTTTAAATTTTAGACAATCAAAGAATAAAAAGAAATAATAATTGAATAAAGCACAAAGGTTATATATAAAACATAAAGAAAAGTTAGCATGTCAAAAAAAGTTTTTTTTTCATATATACACATTAATTTCTACTTTAAAGGAAAAAAAAACATTTAAACTCGGACAGAAATAAAACCTGAATTATAAAGAAAATAATAACAATAACATTGAGTGTCTACTAAACCTCATTAGTATCCAAGTTATCTGGTTGATTAAAATGAAATGAATGGAGTTTTACGTCCTACTTTTCTGCATGTCAAGTTTCGGTCTATCCCAATGTGGTCATGAGTCATTGGTGATGACTCGGAAATTGGATATGATCGTAATCATCGCTAGAGTAAACTGGAGTTGCATCCCTTGTAAGCAATTTGTTCAAAACAATATGGTCATAATTTGAGTATTTACCATTGTCTGACTCTTGGTCCTCAATTTCCAAATCGTGATTGTTGTGGTTTGAATAGGTAACGTGAGAATTCCTTATATCAACGTATTGGTAGTGTGAGTTGTCACTTTCATTTTCCTCCCGGTTTGACATTGTCACATTGGTAGTTGTTTCTTTCGGCGACTTTCGGTTTCTAAAATACACATTTGAAATAACATTAGACTAAAACAAGTAATTTGGTAGAAAACTTGATGTTCGAATCTAAAGTCTTGAGTCATTATCTGTTGATGTTTATTTTATGTATTTTGTATCTGTACTCTCCGATCGCCAAGTATATATTTTGAATCTATATGTTATATTAACTTTGTATAGCCCAAAGTCAGAAGATGGGTTTCCTTATTTTTTTGTGTCAAATTAAGCAAACTATTTGATTAATTGGTGTTTCTAATGAATTATCTTGTATTCCTAATCATATCATTATGTCATTATTGCATATAATTAAGAGTTTTAACCAATCATAAATGTCCATGTATGTACAGTTTGGAAAAACAAAAAAAGACTTTCGACCTTTCTTGATCGGTCACTCATTGAAATTCTTCTGGTAATTCTATTCTAATTTAGCTAATTGTGAATTGATTATGGATATGTGGGACAAACTGGTCATAAGAACACACCTAAACTTTCTATTCATATAACTATTAGCCTTTTCATTTGCATAAATGAAAATAAGGGAACCCATCTTTAACGTTGTATGTTAGTACAGCCTTAAGTCAGAATTAACTCCATCATATTTGGAGAAATTCACCCAAAAAAGTTCAATGATGTTTCTGCTAGCAACAGAGATTGTTTACAATATGCTACCTTACCAGTCTTTTTAATATAAATAGCGAAAAAGGACATAACTATTTCTGACACAATGTTTGATGCAATGATGGACATACTCTAACCGAGATATCGTGCAGATTCTTAAATGTTGAAGCAAGGCTAAGTCTTTGAGATGTGTGACCTAACCCCCACACCTTGATTTGATTGGTGTTTGTGAGGTGTGAGAGTGTGATCACATGCCTTAAATACAAAGACCTGATTCTCATCTGTAAATTGGCAGATATGCCTTAAATTGTTATGCATTTTTTAGACAATTTTGGCCCACCTGAGAAAACAGTAGATACCAATTACAATACAGGCTAAGTTTGTGACAATCAGAGCAGCTACAATTACCCCAAACATGACGTAGGGGCTGGTTTCATCTTCATCTTTGCAAACCATCTTGGAATTCTCTGTTGTATTCAACATGTTCACTGTCTCTAAAATTAAAATATTTTTATAGTTAATTCATACTAAATACAATTTTCGTGCTGAAGAAGTGGGCGGAGGGAGTTATGTAAAATTTACTCACTGGGCTCTGACTTACTTAGAACCTAACGCTAGGTGTCAGTCAAATGTCACGTGATTGAGAAATCCTTAATAATTGGATGAAAAAGTTGGTTTGTTTATTAACAAGCATTAACCATACTGTATACCAACTGGAACGGCAACTAACGTCAATGTACCATTAATATTTGGCACGCATTACTTTCACGCTTAATTTCCGGTTTCTGCAACATGGGTCTATAAAGACTCAATATTTTCAGTTGAAAACTTTAGAATACGTACTGAACATATATCTTAAATACAAGCGGCCTCCGTGAAAATTACGCCAGCACTCTGAAACATTTACCGATTCACAATAAAATATCAAATGCATAATTTTGTGTCAGAATTTTCCCCCAGAGGCTATATTTAGGTCGCAAAATTACTATCTCTTTACAAATACCGGAAGTAAAGAGTCTCGCCCAAGAAGACATAACGAAATTCACTATTCATTACCGAGTCAGATTCAGCTTTACGGAAACAGCCGATGATTGCTGAATACTGTTTTTAATACACCGAAAGTAAACGATGCGTGTAAAGCGAGAAATAACGTCAACCATAAATAGAAATGGAAGTAAACGTAAGTTGCCGTTCTGGTATAGAATTGTAATAATACAGTTCAGTTGTTCCAGTTAGTATACTGTTCTATGCATAAACTAAGTACAGTTCTTAGAGAACACTCCGTGGTACTTTACATCATCTTACGGACTGTATTTGTCATCTAGGTATTCATTTCTCGTCTATCTATTTCTTTTTAAACTGAGATTTACCACTTACAAGACAACTTAATAAATTAGTTTTAGAGCAAAATTAATTTTGTAAAAATTCTTAATTTGGTTCAAAATATAAAAGTGAATAATTTACCTGTTGTATCTATCTGGTAACCATGGCAACGTACATTTATGTTCGCCACTCTGCCTGAAAAACAAATAGGTCGATATTTCGAGTGAGTGATTCTCAAAAACCGTATTTTCTTTCATTTTGAAAAAAACCTTTTCAGATAAATGATTTTGATACAACATCATGAATTCCAAAAGTTAAGTCATATAGAACCTTGTATAGGTTGGTCTGTTTCTATGTTTTACAGCTTTCAAAATAATAGGCGACTTTTCCGAACAATATTGTGAAGACCAGATTCTGTAGGGGAGATTGAGAATGATCATTCTGTCTCAGATCTCTCTGGTAATATATAAATACAGAATTTTACCAAATCTTAGATATATAACTTCATTCCTGTCCAATTTCAGATCCTTTATTTCTAAACTAAACTCTGTACCGATACGTCCAATATCTTTATAAAACATTGTCATTCCGAAGTCCGTACAGACCAATTCAAACTTTGGGAATCCTTTCGAATACATCTTTACTTTTTCACAGGATCTAGGACCAAGGTATATGTAGAAAACCTTCAGTTTCAACACTTCTGCTGCTTTGACAGTACAACTGTAGTTAATCTCTTTCCCAATGTAATCGTTACCAGCGATGTAAAATATTGGTGATATTTTTGTAACATTTGTAGGAGAATCCCCTATGAAATTGTAGATTCTGGTTGCTAAAATAAAAATACAAACACACTTTTTAAAAAATAATTTTTTGGTTTTTATTGTACCTCCTGTAAACGTTATTTAGACGGTTAATTGGAAATACTGTTTTTGAATCAATTGACCGCTGGTGTTTCTGTTAATTCAAACAAGAGAATCATATAAGCTTGATTTGCTGTAAAAATTTAGGGTGAGAGGTTCAGCCTACCTGGTACACAAAATACCGGAATTTGTATCTTTATATTTCTAGATGGATTTACAGTTACATTACATCGTTTCTTTCCACTACAACTGTTATAGATGTTTAATTTATCTTCATAATTTACTTTAAAATTATTTTCTTCATTGACTAAACAAGAAGAGTTCCCCTTTGATGGAGTACATGATGTGTCATTAATTTGCTCGTAGAGTATTGTCGCACCAGTCCATTCCAATCGTATAATTTTGTCTCCGCAGCATTCTATCGGATGAGTTGTTTCTGAAGGACTGAAGCATTCACATATATTGCTATACTTGATAACACAAACACCCTCTGAAGCTGAAATATTTAGACATTGATTTAACACACAGAATCATGGTGCGTATATACAGTATATAAAGCCATTAAAATAAAACATTATAAAAGAACGCCAGTCGGCTTCGGCTTATAAAACACCTTAAAATACTATATAGTAAAGGTACAATCAATTAGACACAAACATAGATATAAAGTAACTCTAACAGATCACAGAGAACGTCGGGAAACGGACTTTCATGGAGTATTTTAGATTCAAGATTATTTTTGTTAAAACACACAAGTTATAATACGTTACATTTTTCTTGCCGTTTTTGTTTAAACGTAGTCGGGTATGTTTTATGGCAAAACGTTGAACAAATACGTCCAAGTTAATTTTCTGGGTACGCTTCCTGTTGAAGGCAAGAAGAACAAGATTGCGCTGGCGCAGCTGAGTCATAGATCGTCGTTGTGGTGAGTCTATTGTTACTAAACCATACGTTACTATCAAGATCAATACATTCGTTGCCTCTTAAAAATGTTTCGCACACACATAAAACATCCAAGTCTAAAAAATTTATAACAATTTGTCGTAAATGATAATTAAAAGAGTCCTGATCACGTGACCACCCATTTAAATTCCATAGTCCGAGTCGTAGCCTACATTATCAATTTCATTTCACCTTCTCCTGACATTATTTTTCACAATCCATTCTCGTTTCACAGTATAGTCTTGTTCCTTGTCTATCGTTTTAATAATGTTCTTTAGGTTAGAGTTTTGAGTTCGAATATCACTAGGAATATCATTTTCAATATAAACGCGGTAAAAATTTAAACTTTTAAACTAGACTTTGCCTTCATGATCGTGCTCGTCTCTTCTTGTGATTGGACCGATTGATCGGTGTTATTCGGTGATCACCTTCTTTACCCGGTAAGCGAATTGTCTTCGTCACACGAACATCATTAAGTTTATTTATTTCGGTCATAAAATTCTCCTGCATATTTCCTATTTCTTTAATTTTCTTATCCACGGTTCTTATAACAGTTTCATTCACAGAATTTGTTATACGTTCAACAATTTTATTCTCAATGTTTGTCCCCAGGTCACCTATTCTCGTGTTAAAAGCTGCCAATGCACTGAACATTTTGCAGACCAAATTTCTCGTTAAATCTCTGTCTCCTCAACAACCCAGCCCTTGCTTTTTCCTCTCCCTAGTGGATTGGAATAAACAGTCCAATACATCACCCTTATTTGACAAATTCCGTTTCTTGTTCGAATTTTCAACTGTCATAACATTTTGAACCAATTCATCTGCCGTTTCATATCGCATAGGTTCCAACACTTCATTATTACTGGCTGACATTGCACACAGAATAATAAACTGAGAATGTTAGTAAATAACCACAGGCGTTTGAATCCAAGTAAAAACTGACTAAAAAAAATGTCGTTTGAACTTCTAATCGTGATTGCTGAAGCGTGATTGAAGCGTGGAGCGGTCACCAAAACACGTCTTGTCAGTTCGAAATAAAATGAAATGGAGTTTTACGTCCTACTTTTCTGGGCTAATAAAGACGGGCAACGCCATGCAGGCGGCACTAGCCTGCTCCTTTTCGATTTCCAACTTCGAGGGATTTTTAACGTTCACAGCCTGTAGCACACGGGGCCTCCGTTTATTGTCCCATCCGAACGACTAGACGCTTTTTCCATGTCAGCCCCTCGTACCTGCATCACTGACAGGGGGAAACCGGGTTGTCAGTTCGAACACAATCACTTATACCATTTTAAATATGAAGAGCAAACTAGTTATATTCTAGTCATTTACAGCTATCATGCTTTATTTAAGTTGTATTTATCGATTTATTCAAAATAGGTTTGATGTGATGGACCAATGATCCGCCATTTTTACTTTTAGCATCCGCCATAAAGTTTGAAATGGTCATTTGAGGACAAATATCGCAAGAACAAGACAGTTAGACACGGTATTTAGGCACAGGTCATATGGGTACAGGCACACCGTGGCGGTGTAGGGGGTGGTCGAATGACCCAAAAGACCAAGAATTAAAGCGAAAAAATGAAAGAAGGAAAAAGAGAGGTCATCCTGGTCATACGAAAAAAGCTTCCTCATCCATGATATGACTAAAATGGTCGATCGATCTTTTTCCTCTTCTTCGTTTTATTTTCCTGTGCTTTTCAGGTGCATTCCCGAAACTCCAACTCCAACTCCCAACACTTGTCTGGAGTACCTAATTGGCATTGTGGCTGATATGTGTGCCTATATGAATATGTGTTACCGTTATCTTCCTTCTATATCAGTCAACAAATGTTTAAATATAAAACATACCTTCAACTATAATCAGTGATAGTCCTACAATCCACCAAATTATCAGCAAATTCATTTTAAATTCTTTACCAGGTGTACGATCCTTGGATATTCCTAGATTCACAAATTGTTCTAAAACTCAGTTGTGTTCAACTTAAATCTGACAGGTTAATTTACATAGTTATTGAATTATACAAGGAAGTTTTCAACGAGAAATTGATGTAATCCAATAATGATATAAAAGAAGCGAAAGTGACACCTAGCTGCCCTATTGTTCGAATATTTGAAAGGGGCTGGTTATGAAAGTTATACACCATTAACGGACAATTTTACGATTTTGTGAAGTCCATACTCCATTCTTCGCATCATATTCAGCAGTGAAAATACATAATGTATAGAAATGCAAGTAATGCAACCGATCACATTTGGAAAACCTTTAAGTATAAAACTTTACATCAGCAATAGATACTGTATCCTAATAAATAATCATTACATATCTTCCAAGTGACAACTACTTCATAATAGTTGAGAGATCAAAATACAATGGATGGGTAGTTCAATTAAAAATTTTAATAGGGGAAGGGGCGTATAGGATTAGTGAAACGATAATCGAGAGTTAATCATTATAGTTATAAATAGAATACATCTATGAAATTCACAAAGTGGAAATTTCACTGAGCTATAAATAAACATAGACACTGTCAACCGGCCTCAACGATAACAGGATACATCAATGCGTGGTGTTCTAAACGAAATTGTCCACGCAAATCGACAATGAATGATGCCATTGTTTCTGAGAAGTCACGTCATAATATGATTTAACAACCGAAATTCTGTCTATGACTATAGCCTATTTTGGACTGGAGTGAAAGGAAATACCGACTAGTCTACCGTTAAGGTTTATGTGCCAATGTCATATATATTAAGACAGTTTTGGGAAATAATTGACAGTACTGACATTGTTACCGAGAGAGAGAAGGTTTACTACCTACCCGCTAAAGCATCAAATTGTTGCTGTACACTATTTTCTTTTGTGTCATCAGGAAAACGAATAAATTGGTTTGGATATAGTAGAGGGATAAAGCCTCTGATTGTCGCTTGGGACACCGATAACGTGTCCGAAGGCACCAATTGGAAAGAGCCACAGGAAAAAAAATGCCACAAGCACCTGCAGCAGGACTGGCAGAGATGATGAACGCCGAGTTTGGCGCTTCAACCTCATAAAAACAGTGTATATGATATAGTGTCTGTGATATAGTGTCTATGATGTAGTGTATAGAATGTAGAGTATATGATAAAGTGTCTATGATATAGTGTATATGATATAGATTATATGATATAGCGTCTATGATACAGTGTATATGATATAGAGTATATGATATAGTGTATATGATACAGTGTTTATGATATAGTGTATATGATATAGAGTATATGATATAGTGTATATGATATAGTGTATATGATATAGATATGATATAACGTCTATGATACAGTGTATATGATATAGAGTATATGATATAGTGTCTATGATACAGTGTATATGATATAGAGTATATGGTATAGTGTATATGATATAGTGTTTATGATATAGTGTCTGTGATATAGTGTCTATGATACAGTGTATATGATATAGATTATATGATATAGCGTCTATGATACAGTGTATATGATATAGAGTATATGATATAGTGTATATGATACAGTGTTTATGATATAGTGTATATGATATAGAGTATATGATATAGTGTATATGATATAGTGTATATGATATAGATATGATATAACGTCTATGATACAGTGTATATGATACAGTGTATATGATATAGAGTATATGGTATAGTGTATATGATATAGTGTTTATGATATAGTGTATATAATATAGCGTCTATGATATAGTGTATATGATATAGAGTATATGATATAGTGTCTATGATACAGTGTATATGATACAGTGTATATGATATAGAGTATATGATATAGTGTATATGATATAGTGTTTATGATATAGTGTATATGATATAGTGTATATGATATAGTGTATATGATATAGCATCTATGATATAGTGTATAAGATATAGTGTATATGATATAGTGTCTATAATATAGTGTATATGATATAGTGTCTGTGATATAGTGTCTATATGATATAGTGTCTATGATATAGTGTCTATGATATAGTGTCTATGATATAGTGTCTATGATATAGTGTCTATGATATAGTGTATCTGATATAGTGTCTATGATATAGTGTCTATGATATAGTGTCTATGATATAGTGTCTATATGATATAGTGTCTATGATATAGTGTCTATGATATAGTGTCTATGATATAGTGTATCTGATATAGTGTCTGTGATATAGTGTCTATATGATATAGTGTCTATGATATAGTGTCTATGATATAGTGTCTATATGATATAGTGTCTATGATATAGTGTCCATGATATAGTGTCTATAATATAGTGTATATGATATAGTGTCTATAATATAGTGTTTATGATATAGAGTCTATGATATAGAGTCTATGATACAGAGTCTATGATATAGTGTATATGATATAGTGTATATAATATAGTGTATATGATATAGTGTATATGATATAGTGTCCATGATATAGTGTCTATAATATAGTGTATATGATATAGTGTCTGTGATATAGTGTCTATATGATATAGTGTATAAGATATAGTGTATATGATATAGTGTCTATAATATAGTATATATGATATAGTGTCTATGATATAGTGTATATGATATAGTGTCTATGATATAGTGTATATGATATAGAGTATATGATATAGTGTCTATGATATAGTGTCTATGATATAGTGTATATGATACAGTGTATATGATATAGAGTATATGATATAGTGTATATGATATAGTGTTTATGATATAGTGTATATGATATAGTGTATATGATATAGTGTATATGATATAGCATCTATGGTATAGTGTATAAGATATAGTGTATATGATATAGTGTCTATAATATAGTATTTATGATATAGTGTATATGATATAGTGTCTATGATATAGTGTCTATGATATAGAGTCTATGATACAGTGTATATGATATAGTGTCTGTGATATAGTGTCTATGATATAGAGTATATGATATAGTGTCTATATGATGTAATATATATGATATAGTGTTTATGATATAGTGTTTATGATATAGAGTATATGATATAGTGTCTATGATATAGAGTCTATGATATAGTGTTTATGATATAGTGTTTATGATAATGTGTTTATGATATAGTGTATATGATATAGTGTATATGAGATATTGTATATGATAAAGTGAAATATCCGACGATACCAAACCAGATAAAACTACTGCCCACGAAGCATCATAAGAAGAATGTAAACTAATGTCAGTCGTTGATATTGAATAATAAAACCCTGATTCAATGAATCCAAGTCCAGGTTTAAAAATCGTCTTGTGCTATTCTCACAAAGAATAGGACGAATAGGCAATAACAACATGATTTATCAAAAGTTAATTTTGAAAGTGTTAGCCCTCAATTCAAGTTCACAATCCATACATCATCTACTTGAAATATCCAGCAGGCTATTGAGCCCATCGCTGTACGACTCGTTCAGACTGGCAGCTCGTGGACTTGATTTTTTGATTGTGATATATTGATATCGGGATTCGGTGTCTCAGTACAATAGCTTCTGAATTTTTTTTATAAGATTTACATAAAATAATAATTATATACAGCACGAGAGTTATATATAAAACATATAAGTTCGCATGTCAACAAAAATTTCGATACACGTTAATTTCTGCCTTTACTTTAAAGGAAACATTAAAAATAGTAAAGTAAATATAAAAAGTAAATTATAAATAATCATAATACAACAATATTAATATTACGTGAATAGTTTTACTGTTTTTAATTCAACTAATTGTGCGATAGCCTTGACATGTCTCATTCTAAACCTCAAAACGGCCTACTGTGAAAGTTCTGCTACCGCTCTGCAACATATCACAGCAATGAAATGCAGACATTATTTACTGGAATTATGTCTTGGTCGGCAATTTTTAGTTAGAAATGCCGCCATCTTGTTAGAAGAGATAACATATATTATTAGGTTATTGTGTTCTGGTAAAAAAAAATGGTTAGAATCCGTTTGCGGGAGCTGCGTCATTTCCGGTTAACTCTTTCTGGAATTGCAGGAACCACAGGCATTTTAACGAAGACATGATGCAACGCAGTTGTTGTCGGGTTCTACTTGCAAACCGCAAAATAGATTATTATTACAAACTGTATAGTCGTTTGTAAGAGACTGGATACGGACTTCTATCGGCTATCAATTTTCCAAATTAGATAACAGCTAAGATATTAACAACACTTTATTTACACTATATTAAACTAACAAGAGGTCTACACTAAATCTGAAGACGAATTGAACATCTAAGGACTACCCAAGAACCTAGAATCTGCCCAGCTCTGTCTTGTCCAAAAGCTAAAGAATAAGTACCCTATCTCCTCCACTCCCGACCCTATTACTTTACTCTATTGTCTATCCAAATCATTGTTTTTCAAACCCTTGTTTCCTATTGGTCATTCAACGTATCGTTTTCCAAACCCCTGTTTACCTAATGGTCATTCAAGTGAGAAATGCTTTGTTACCCAGACCCTTTCTTCAAACCCTTTAAGTGAACTCTCTATTGCGTATAAAATGCTTTGTGTCTCAAGCTTCTTTGTTCCAAGTGGACATTCGCATGACATAACCTATTGATACTTTTAATCCCCTACGTTGACAGAAGTCGATCTGTTGTAACCCTACTGTGTGAACCCATTGTCAATTTATCCCAATTAAATCTATGCCCGAAATGATTAAATTTAGACTTAAACCCCGCTACAATGAAATGTCCCAAATAGTAGTTAAAGGTTTCCATGATAAACACAAAAAGGTTGGAAAACCACTCTACAATCCCTATATAAATTCGACTTCATTTGCAAACTCCATTCGCGGATCAATGCGTGAGCGGAAGTTGTTCGTAGATGTGGCTGGAATTGGTAATTTCGGCATAGTCACTATCTCGGTGATAGGATAGGTTAGCTTGGGAAAAACATAAAGATAGGTTAGCATGTCAAAAACATAAAGACAAGTTAGCATGTCAGAAACATAAAGATAGGTTAGCATGGGAAAAACATAAAGATAGGTTAGCATGGGAAAAACATAAAGATAGGTTAGCATGTCAAAAACATAAAGACAAGTTAGCATGTCAGAAACATAAAGATAGGTTAGCATGGGAAAAACATAAAGATAGGTTAGCATGTCAAAAACATAAAGATAGCTTGGCATGTCAAAAAAATAAAGATAGGTTAGCATGTCAAAAACATAAAGATAAGTTAGCATGTCAAAAACATAAAGATAGGTTAGCTT
>NW_008708909.1:96335-97085 GCF_000327385.1 Lottia gigantea
TGTCGCTTGGGACACCGATAACGTGTCCGAAGGCACCAATTGGAAAGAGCCACAGGAAAAAAAATGCCACAAGCACCTGCAGCAGGACTGGCAGAGATGATGAACGCCGAGTTTGGCGCTTCAACCTCATAAAAACAGTGTATATGATATAGTGTCTGTGATATAGTGTCTATGATGTAGTGTATAGAATGTAGAGTATATGATAAAGTGTCTATGATATAGTGTATCTGATATAGTGTCTATGATATAGTGTCTATGATATAGTGTCTGTGATATAGTGTCTATATGATATAGTGTCTATGATATAGTGTCTATGATATAGTGTCTATGATATAGTGTATCTGATATAGTGTCTGTGATATAGTGTCTATATGATATAGTGTCTATGATATAGTGTCTATGATATAGTGTCTGTGATATAGTGTCTATATGATATAGTGTCTATGATATAGTGTCTATAATATATTGTCTATAATATAGTGTATATGATGTAGTGTCTGTGATATAGTGTCTATATGATATAGTGTCTATGATATAGTGTCCATGATATAGTGTCTATAATATAGTGTATATGATATAGTGTCTATAATATAGTGTTTATGATATAGAGTCTATGATATAGAGTCTATGATACAGAGTCTATGATATAGTGTATATGATATAGTGTATATAATATAGTGTTTATGATATAGTGTCTATGATATAGTGTATATGATATAGTGTCTATAATATAGTGTATATGATATAGTG
>NW_008708910.1:0-1328 GCF_000327385.1 Lottia gigantea
CTCTCTTGCATACAGACTTAGTCACTGTGAACATTTCGCTCTTGAAATATATTATCACGTAAGGATTATTGAATATATTTGAAGCCTCTTGAGAACAATAAATCGGCAAAAAAATTAAACATACAAATAAAGCTAGCTTTCCAAGCAAGGTAATATACGCTCACTGGCAGCTTTGATTTTGAATAATATTATTTGGCACTAAAGTAACAATTAAATTGTATGAAATATTCAAACTTAAAATAATTCTCAGTTTTTTGATTTTCAACAAGGTTCATCTATGGGTGATAATAAACAAGTTTTGTCAAAATCAGTCAAGGATTGTGCCCTCTAACATGTTTACATACTTGAAACATGTTGGACTTTAGGACTAATTAGTTTTTTATGTAGCAGATTATTTTTTTGAATGTTTATCCATGTGTTGTGCTATAGAGTATCTACATTTTTCTACTTTTAAAACAAAATTCTAATAGTAAGTAAGTCATTGATTTTGGTGGTGTGATATAATTTTTTCAATTTAAACAAACAAAAAAGTGTTCGTGGTCTACTTGAAATTTGTTACATTGCAAATAAACATGTTGTCTTTGATGGGTCCCATTTGAAAAATTTACAAGAGAGATATATATATTGGACTAAGAAAGAATTGATTTGGACAAGGGCAATATATTGGTTTGACTAAGATAGAATTGATTTGGACCAGAACAAGATATGACTTGGACTAAGAAAAAAATTGAGTTGGACTAGTTGTTTTAGCAAAAGTATGACTTAATAAAAGACTTTAGTGAAGTATATATAACACAAAATGTTTAAGCTCTGGCAGGAAAAAAAAAGGGACATGGCAAAAGTATAACATTACCGGATACAATTGGACCTTTGCTAGTTGTGATTGGTTCTGTGAAATACATACAAACAATTAAGCATGCATTGTCAGGCATGGTAATATGCACCCACTAGCAATATATGCACATCATTTCATGTGGGCGTATAAAAAGAAAACATTACAAATAAACAGAGCATATATTAAATTAAACCAATAACAAAGACAGTCATATAGATAAACTAATTATTTGACTTTGTTTCTAGAAAGTCATGGCTTGTTTTATTTTTTTGGTTTGATATACACATGACTTGCAATTATCCATACTTGTTGCATATTGATTAAAAGTTGCAAAAGAATTATCTCGTTTTGCCATGAGTGCTTGGCAAAAATGGCTATATGGTCACACAGTAAAGAATTTGATGGTAACCAAGTTGACTTTAACATATCTATAAGGACAATAACTCAAAAACTTTTATCAAAACTTAGGAATTCATCGGTGGTAAGTGGCGTA
>NW_008708910.1:1885-3879 GCF_000327385.1 Lottia gigantea
CACATTTAATGTCAGAACAGACAGACATGGGCATTGAAAATATACATCACCATAGAGACATGTGGAAATATAAAAAGCATGCAATTGTTAGTAAAGAAAGAAATGAAGTGAAGCATTGTTTGACTAAAATGATCCCAACTGATTGATTTGGCAGATTTAAATTTTTTGAAGAGTTACCTACCAGTATCAGTTGTTCCATCAGAAGCAGAGTTACTGGTAGAACTAGTTTCAGGAGCAGCTAGAAGATGAAGACTCAAGATAGATTCAATGAAAAGTAAACTAATGAAATATAGATAAAGATTGTAAACTATTAACTGTCTATTCAAATAGGGGCTACATTTTAGAAATCAGAATGCTTCAATTCAAGATAATGTTAGCATGGATGATATACGTGTCTAAATACTTGATTTACCAGGCTTATTGTCACTAACTGCCCTTATCTATTGTTGTTTAATGCAAAAAATTTTCAATTATTCAATAATTTTGAAAAAGGCATAAAATCTGTTTCTAATCATAACAAAGCGATTTTTATAATATGATTTTATGCCAGGTTACTTTAAAATTGAATGAAAACTGCAGATTCTGAAATAGCTATTGTCTGAGCAAGTAAAAGTTTTTTGAATTTTTCCTATCATTTTTATGAGAATTTGAATAGCAGCATCAAAATAGTACTGTTAGTCTTAAAATGTTTTTGGGTTGATAAAAATATAAGCATGAGCACACCTTATGTCTTGAATTTGTTTTTACAGAGGACAATTATATTCAGTCAAAATTTGTGACTTTTTTTGGGTTGAAATTTCTAGGAGAGACATGTGTTTCTTTTCAAAGTTAACTTACAAAATATGATATTTTTATCAGCCCAAAGAATATCAGTACTATTTTGAAGCTGATATTCCAATTTTCTTAAAAAATATCTCAAAATTCAAAAAACCTTTTGATTTGCTCAGACAATATTAAGGTGAAAGGACTGATAAAGAGGTCAGCAACATTTTCACATGGAGAGATAAGGACATATACTAGTGGAAATAACAGTCTAAATTAATCAGCCATTATCAATGTTCCTCTATAATGATATTAGTGCTTACATGAATGGTGAATTTTACCAATAAAATAATCCAATTTGCATTTGAATAATATATTTATATGTTCAACTAAATTTCTAATAAAACATAAAAAATCGACATATTCTCTCTTGCAATACAGACTTAGTCACTGTGAACATTTCGCTCTTGTAATTTATCACACAAGGATTATTGAATATTTTTGTAGCCTCTTGAGAACAATAAATCGGCAAAAAAAATTAAAGGTACAAATAAAGCTAACTTTCCAGGCAAGGTAATATACACCAACTGGCAGCTTTGATTTTTAATAATAGTATTTGGCACTAAAGTAACAATTAAGTTGTATGAAATATTCAAACTTAAAATAATTCTCAGTTTTTTGATTTTCAAATTGTTGGGTGATAATAAACAAGTTTTGTCAAAATCAGTCAAGGAATGTGCCTTCTATCGTGTTTACAAGCTAAAAGTTGATACCAAGATTCCAAGGGCAATAACTCAATAAAAATTTTTCTTTGATATTTTTCGATGTTTCATAGGGTTCATTCTTGAGTGATTACAAACACTCACACCAATTTTCATCAAAATCCATCAAGAATTGTCCCTTCTAGAGTGTTTACAAGCTAAAATTGAATGCGTTTACAAGAACAAGGGCAATAACTCATACTAAATATTTTTCTTTTTATTCAATTTTCAATATGGTTCATCCTTAGGATGTTACTTAACAACTACCTAAGAAAGTGATAACATTTAACTTCAACTGATATTTCATGTGTGTCTGTTCCTGAGGAAGGGGACCTTTGTGCTCTTGTTGGACTTTAGGACTACTTAGTTTTTTCTGTAGCAGATTATATTTTTGAATGTTTACCAATGTGTTGTGCTATAGAGTATCTACATTAGGCCTTATCAAAATTATTTTCCGTTCAGGATTTCTTG
>NW_008708911.1:0-1282 GCF_000327385.1 Lottia gigantea
TGTTTGCGGATGAGGTAATTCTTCTAGTAATTATCTTTATTATATTTACCATGATCTAGTCTAGAGAAGATGTGAATATTTCATGTATTAGCTCATCCTCAATATTGAGGAAAGTAACAAGGTTATAGATTGTGACAAATGATAATGTTATGACCCTTTAGTTACATGGCAAACCAGAAGGCTAAA
Source organism: Lottia gigantea (assembly GCF_000327385.1). Lineage (NCBI taxonomy): Eukaryota > Metazoa > Mollusca > Gastropoda > Lottiidae > Lottia > Lottia gigantea. Next base: position 187 of record NW_008708911.1, read on the forward strand.
AGCCTACAAATCCAATGATATGTTGGGGGATACAGAAAGATTAACATATAACAATCAGCAAATATCCTCTGAATCGCTTTTTGCCATTTTCTTTAAATTAGAGCTCATGTTATTAACGTAATGTCTATTGCAAAACTTGTCTCAAAGAGATACCTTTCTTAGTTATTCAATTCTCAAAAACAAATCTATTTAACGTGAAATACAACAAAAATACTGTTGACAAAAATGCTAATTTTTCTACCCTTAGACCTGTAGCTTTTGGAATATTTTCTCACAACATCCATCTTCTAAAAAAGTTTTGAAGCACGAACTGTTTTTTTATGAAATTCAGGGAGAAGATAATCATTGTGCTGTAAATCACCCCTCAAAATTTAATAGGGTGCTAATAATAAGATTGCCATCAACAAAATAGGTCTTGGAATTATTTTATAGACAAGGGAAAAAATTTATCAATAAAAAATTGATTTCCATTCTGCAGTTTTGTCTTAATACTTTCAGAACATAGATGAAAACTTGCTTACTACAACAACAAAGAAAGAAAGAAACCAACCAATATGCTCCTTTATGTGTGCCTCTGTAAGTCTCATATGTTTATGATATAATGGGATGTGACTTGTCTGATGACCATGTAGCGGATGATGTTAGAAGAAAGTTTGACTCTTGACTTTTAATCGATTTCGAAATTTGATAATCAAAATTATAAATTCATAGAGCCAATAATCGATTATTGTGCCCAGCCCTACTCGTGTGATTTCATAAACGTGCCATGCTATATGTATGATTGAAATTGGCTTCATTGATTGAATGAACATATTAGCAACATATTATTCTTTTCATGACATAAACAAAATAGGTTCTGTTGTCTTTAAATTTGAAGTAATTTGTGTAATGAATTGGTTTACAGGAAAAAGTATTTGAGTCTGATATAGAAATTTCTATTGAAAAGTAAGAGGTCATCTCAAACTACAAACACTGTATCACATGAACTTATATATATATATATATATATATATATATATTTATTGTTTGTTACAAAAAACATCAATGTCAAGAATGATTTGAATGGAAGCTTTATTAGCATGTAACTTTGTTTTAA
>NW_008708911.1:1332-2552 GCF_000327385.1 Lottia gigantea
AACACTACATTAATCTAAAACTCATATGTCACTTTTGTGACTTCCGTAACTTATTTATCTCAATAGATCACGACTAGGGGCATGTAAAAATATTTCATTATAAAACCTCGATATAACCTATATTTTCAAGTATATCATTTATCTATTTACAGCTTTCAGCAAAAAAAAAAGAAGTGCTGTATTTGTTTAATACAAGTTACCAAAAAAAACATATCCAAAATTGGTAAAACTCCTTAAACTAAATTTTTCAGACGAGGGCTCCAATCAAAGATTAGGAGAATAGATTGTATATAGATTTTTCTTGGACTACTTGAAAGAAGTGGCAGGTAATCGGTTTTACTGTTTTTATATATTCGCATCATCCCCGTCCATCTGTCCACCATTTCTCATAAACACTCTAGAAGGCACAATTCTTTTAACGAAACGTGGTGAAGTTGTTTATTAGCACTAAAAAATGAGCTCTACTTAAGTTCAGAAAAAAACAAAATATATTTAAAGTTGGGTTCCCTTATTTTCATTTATTCATATATATACCATAATTGGACCACTAATACTTTTATAAATAGAAAGTAGAAAAGTCCTTATTTCACTCGTAATTAGGCTAATAAGGACGAGAATTTCCTCGTTAGGTTACAATCAAGAGAATGCGAGAACCCAATTTTAATATAGGTTATTGCCCTTGATATTTAGCTCATTAACATTCTAAAAAGACAATTTTTGATGGAACTTGTTGAAATTGTTAATTATCACCCAAAATATCCCCTATGAATAATCAGAAAAGTATTCGTTCTTTGAAACGCATATTTTTTGCTCTTGGAGGTACAATTCTTGATAGATTTTGACGAAGCTTCTTCGAAATGAGTTATTATCTTTGTTCTTCAAAATTGTATCATATCTAGCTTGTAAATATAGATGGCACAGTTCGTGACTGATGTGGACAACATTATTAATTATCAACAACAAAATTTCTGAAATAATTGTATTGTGTATTACTAAACATTAAATATTTCATATTGGTGATGGTGGCCATTCTGTCAAATAGTCTTATTTAAACAGCTGCAAGTGGGCATATATGTTTCCTACAAGCTTTTTCTTTTAAGAGTCTTATAAGCTTTCAGATGATGTAGTCCTCATGTGTAGACATTCCCTTTTAAAAAGACAGAGTGCCTTTGGAAACAACGTAAATTCAAGGTCCACTCATTCACAAATTCAGAGTGAAA
>NW_008708911.1:8236-9610 GCF_000327385.1 Lottia gigantea
GCTACATCTAGAATACTGACCGCATGTTGAAAATGATTAATTCCAAAATATTGTCTGATTCTTTTGAATGAATATCATTAAAAGCTTGAACAGTAGGATCTGATAGTGGTACATAATTTGTTTCTTCCAGTTGAACTTGATCACATTCCAAATTTACTGGACCATCATAGTCTATCCCAAAGTATTCCAGATCATACTGGAGTATTAAGAGAATAACACATAAAAACAGATAGGATGATTGATAGGCAGGCATAGGTTTATTTCTTTGCCAGTGATAATGCCCCTTTAAATGTATAGTATCCTTGGATATTTCCAGAATAAGATTTGGCTCTTGGTCTGTTGATATCTGTAGTGATGTCAGTTCCTCTTTAAAAGCATTTTAAAGCCCAAGGTAAAATAGTCAATAATATCATCGATATTTGTGTCATGACAGCTGGAATCAGATGCTAGTTCGGACAACTGACTTATCCATGTTCTTATACTGGTGTTCCTATACTGGTTGGCTGAGTTATTTTCATATTCTATACTGGTTGTTCTTATACTGGTGTTCCTATACTGGTTGGCTGAGTTATTTTCATATTCTATACTGGTTGTTCTTATACTGGTGTTCCTATACTGGCTGTTCTCATACTGGTTGGCTGAGTTATTTTCATATCCTATACTGGTGTTCCTATACTGGTTGTTCTTATACTGGTGTTCCTATACTGTTTTGGTTGAGTTATTTTCATATACAATTCTGGTTGTTCTTATACTGGTTGTTCTCTGACTGGTTTAGTTGAGTTATTTTCTTATCCTACACTGGCTGTTCTTAATGTGGTTCGGTTGAAATATTTTCAGCAACAACTGTTTTCATTGCATTATCGATATCCAAGTCCCACTTATTGTATTCACTCTTTAGTGGTTAAGTCTCTATGCAGCAACAGGGGGGGCTGTCGCTATCAAGTCCGAAAGCATATTAGGGTTATGGGGGCGAGGTTGAACCTGGACTATCTATCTATCTATCTATCTATCTATCTATCTATCTATCTGTCTGTTTGTTTGTTTGTCTATCTTGTATGTACTTATGTACAGTTTTGTTTGGGAAATGGATTTATATAAGCAGTATGCTTGTTTCCAGATCCCTTGATCATTGTTGTATATTAGACTGAACATTAAAAATAAATATTGATATAAAAAAAAAAAAAAAAAAAAACATGGTGGTCTTGATTTCAGTAACAAGACAGTAATTGTCGCGCCGATAATTTTCTAATGAATGGACTACTCTCAAAATTTTCTTCCGCAGCAGACGTCTCATTTGGAAAATCACATCGCTTTGTTGATCTGTGGGGTTAGCCACCATGAGGACTTGTCACTAAAATAAAACCAGAAAATCTC
>NW_008708912.1:0-3880 GCF_000327385.1 Lottia gigantea
AACAGATATCGATGTCTACAGTATCAGATGCCTACAGTATCAATTGTGGACAACATAACAGATATCGGTGTCTACAGTATCAATTATGGAAATATCAACAGCTATCGATGTCTACAGAATCAGTTGTGGACAAATTATCAGATACCGATGTCTACAGTATCAATTGTGGACAACATAACAGATGTCGATGTCTACAGTATCAAAAGTTGTGGACAAATTAACAGATATCGATGTCTACAGTATCAAAAGTTGTGGAAAAATTAATAGATATCGGTGACAATTGTAGACAGAATAACAGATATCGGTGTCTATAGTATCAATTGTGGACAAATTAACAGATATCGGTGTCTACAGTATCACTTGTGAACTAAATAACGGATAACCGTGTCTGCAGAATCAATTGTGGACAAATTAACAGATATCGGTGTCTATAGTGTCAATTGTTATTTTGTCCACAGTTATTGATACTGTAAACATCGATATCTCGTATTTTGTGAGCATAATGTCGTCCAAATACGCCCACTTTGCCATGTAGTTGGAGCTACAATTTTGTCGAGTTTCATGAAAATCGGTTGGAAGAAAAGAAAAGATAGCTTTACTTTGGGTTACGAATCCTTTCTACCAGCTTGTCCCTTGTCAAATCTCTTGGCATTGATATTTTTCAGATTACCCGTACCGTGCCCAATTATAGCTGAGTAGACTGACGTTCTCCGTTCAGCATTTATGAATACCTTATTTCGAAAAAAAACCGCTCTATCCATAATTGTCGCAGGCTTCTCCAACTTCAACACGAAATTCCCTCTAGAAATATATACATACCCAATTTAATGAATATCGGTTCAGAAATCATGTTTAGGCCTAATATTCAGAGTCAAGGGCAATAACTGAGTTATTTTAACATTTTATGAATTAGGTCATACACATAGCCAGTGATTTCAGATCAGAATAAGAACTTAAGAAAACCCAATATCAAGACCCTTAATCCTAATTTCTAAATAAAGTGTCTGCTCCACCTTGGCTAGGCCTGTACATTTGGGAGAATCAAACCCTCCCTTCCCCGAAATCTAAATAAAAACGTTACAATTTTAGTACGAATTCACTTCCTTGAAATGAAAAGATTTTTGAAATGAGTCAATCTGTTGATACTGTCAGTGTCGGAGGAATTCCAGATAATCACGCCCTATTAACTCTTGTAATGTAGGCCTACTTAATTATTTACCCGTTTTCTCTTAAAAAGGTCATTTGTAGGAATCTTGGTGAATCAACAATATTAGCCTACTGACGCCAATATAATTCTTGTAGGCAAATTGGGAACTGGCTGAAACATGCCAAGAACAGGAAGATGAAAGGTGTTGAAGATGATGATCCACAAGCACCAAGCCACTCTCTCACACTTACCCTGTTTCTGAATATGATACAATAAAGTGTTATAGCTTCCCCACTTCCTTTGCTTGAACAAAGGGTAGGCCTATTTCGGGGGTCTGATCATTAGTCCCACGCCTCTGAGCCATCTAGAAAATGTTGTCAAAATTATTTGACTGAAACGTTCATGTAACGTTCAACGAAGAGTCAATCAATATCCAGCTAACATTGAGTGAATGTAGGCCTAGCTATAGTTCAATGAACGTCATTGTGACATGGACAAATAAACGTTTGCTGAACGTTAGCTGAACATTAGGCCTACGTGATGCTTTTAAATATTTTTGGAGTTTGAAAATTAACGGCTAGATTCTTAAAGTAAAACTTTCAGATACATTAAAGGGACATTCCGCTTTTTTGTACGCCGAAAAAATTTTGTTGCACAAATTTGTGTGAAAACTATACACCAAAATATAGAGAAATGTGTCCTTTAGGTAGCCTAGTGCTCTGAAAGTTTTAACTGAAAAAAAAATCCAGCCGTTAATTTTTCATTTTTGAAAGTGTGGCATTCCTAACCAGGCCTGTTGAACACAATTATTGAGTGAACTCGCTAATGAGGAAAGTGGAATTCATGGGAAATAACTCCTAAAATACAAAACATAAAATTCAGATATTAACAGATATCGGTGTCAACCGTATTAATTGCGGACAAAATAACAGATATCGGCGTCTACAGTATCATTTATGGACAAATTAACAGATATCGGTGTCTACAGTATCAATTGTGGACAAATTAACAGATATCGGTGTCTATAGTATCAATTGTAGACAAAATAACAGATATCGGTGTCTACAGTATCATTTATGGACAAATTAACAGATATCAGTGTCTACAGTATCAATTGTGGACAAATTAACAGATATCGGTGTCTAAAGTATCAATTGTGGACAAAATAACAGATATCAGTGTCTATAATATCAATTGTAGACAGAATAACAGATATCGGTGTCTACATATCATTTTTGGACAAATTAACAGATATCGGCGTCTACAGTATCAAAAGTTGTGGACAGATATCGGTGTCAACTGAATCAATTGCGGACAAATTAACAGATATCGGTGTCTACAGTATCAATTGTGGACAAATTAACAGATATCGGTGTCTACAGTATCAATTGTGGACAAAATAACTGATATCAGTGTCTATAATATCAATTGTAGATAGAATAACAGATATCGGTGTCTACATATCATTTTTGGACAAATTAACAGATATCGGCGTCTACGGTACCAAAAGTTGTGGACAGATATCGGTGTCAACTGAATCAATTGCGGACAAATTAACAGATATCGGTGTCTACAGTATCATTTGTAGACAGAATAACAGATATCGGTGTCTACAGTATCATTTGCGGACAAATTAACAGATATCGGTGTCTATAGTGTCAATTGTAGACAGAATAACAGATATCGGTGTCTATAGTATCATTTGCGGACAAATTAACAGATATCGGTGTCTATAGTGTCAATTGTAGACAGAATAACAGATATCGGTGTCTACAGTATCATTTGCGGACAAATTAACAGATATCGGTGTCTATAGTGTCAATTGTAGACAGAATAACAGATATCGGTGTCTATAGTATCAATTGTAGAAAGAATAACAGATATCGGTGTCTACAGTATCATTTGTGGAAAAATTAACAGATATCGGTGTCTATAGTGTCAATTGTAGACAGAATAACAGATATCGGTGTCTACAGTATCATTTTTTGTGAACAAAATAACAGATATCGATGTCTACAGTATCAATTGTGGACATAATAACAGATATCGATTTCTACAGTATCAATTGTGGACAACATAACAGATATCGGTGTCTACAGTATCACTTGTAGACTAAATAACGGATAACCGTGTCTGCAGAATCAATTGTTGACAAATTAACAGATATCGGTGTCTACAGTATCACTTGTGAACTAAATAACGGATAACCGTGTCTGCAGAATCAATTGTTGACAAATTAACAGATATCGGTGTCTACAGTATTTAATGTTAACAAAATAACAGATGTCAGTGCCTATAGTATCTAATGTGAACAAAATAACAGATATCGATGTCTACAGTATCAGATGCCTACAGTATCAATTGTGGACAACATAACAGATATCGGTGTCTACAGTATCAATTATGGAAATATCAACAGCTATCGATGTCTACAGAATCAGTTGTGGACAAATTATCAGATACCGATGTCTACAGTATCAATTGTGGACAACATAACAGATGTCGATGTCTACAGTATCAAAAGTTGTGGACAAATTAACAGATATCGATGTCTACAGTATCAAAAGTTGTGGAAAAATTAATAGATATCGGTGACAATTGTAGACAGAATAACAGATATCGGTGTCTATAGTATCAATTGTGGACAAATTAACAGATATCGGTGTCTACAGTATCACTTGTGAACTAAATAACGGATAACCGTGTCTGCAGAATCAATTGTGGACAAATTAA
>NW_008708913.1:0-2246 GCF_000327385.1 Lottia gigantea
GCACTATCTTGCCTATCTTTTTACATCATCCAGGAACAATAACTAGGATGTTTCATTCCATTTCTATATTTTGTGTCATTTGCACCATCTCTCCCAATAACTTCATAAAAATAAACTAAAGAGCAGGAAAAAAAACAGACAACTACATCAAGTACATGTATTTATATTTACCTTTTAATGTAGCTTCTTCAAAGGCATTTTCTACAATATGGAAGTTATCGTTCTTAACCATGATGATTGGGCAATATGATATGATTCTGTAACATTCAAAAGATTGTAAAAAGATCTGTCCTAAGGTCTCTGTTAATGTCAGTGAGGTTTAATAATTATTATGTAGTCTATCATTCTAGTGTCTGAAAAACGTGTACATAATTTACAATTATTAATCTGATCAACTGTATTATGTTACCTTTTGAAACTAGATTTATGTCGCCAAATGCCATTATGGTTTTGAAACATGTAACATTCAATTTCCTTTTCGAAATGATGAAAACAAAATAAATAGCATGATGTTTAGGATGTAAAGGCTCAGCTTATAGTTTTTAAAGATTTTTTCAGTTCACACAAACGAGAACAGAATGATGTACACGTTTCTGATATTATTACATCACAAAAAACACAGTCAAATCAATAACCTCATATTACTCTATTAAAACCATTTGGTAAAAGAGAAATTAATCTTGACGCTCTTTAAATGTCTTTATAACAGCCCGAATGATACCATTTTACATGTTTAAAGTGCCTTGTTTATAAACAACTGTGTTTAAGTTGACAATTAGGCGAAGTTCATTAACATGGAAATACAAGAAGTCCTGCAAGACCAACCACAACGATTATACCAGTAAGGAGCGACTTTAAAACAAAACGATATTTCGAGGTTACAGGTGATTGATACGTAATCTTCCTATACAACCTGTTAACCTTTCAGCTCTTAATGGAAAACCCTGTCGAAGAGGAAACAAACCGTATGCCTTTTTTCACAAAATTGTAAGGTTAATCTGTTTCTTTTGATTTCTGCACTTGTTATTGATCTAGTAACTAAAATAAGTAATTTCCAATTGTAGCTAAATAATTAACAATATTAAAAATTTTAACGATTTCTGTTAATTATTGGTGCAAATACGTTAATCTGCTTATTTACCATATAATTATAGTTGCAATGAAGCCACACGATTACAGAAGGTTCTACGTTCTAATGTACTTTAATGTGATTTAATCTAAACTGACTGATATAAATGAAATATAGTTAAATTCAGATACATGATATAATAGCTGGGTTGATGTCAATATGCCACGTAATTGAATGTTAGATAAATAAATATATATCATTATTTGATCAATACTCAGCTGTTAGTTTTATACTGGATTCTTTTAATTAAATCATAACATTCTGACAATTCCTAAACCTAAAAAATATCTAGTAGTATGTTAGCTAATAGCGAATAATGGTAGTTTAAAGATTAGAGCCAAAGACTGTGGATAGATGGTGATTAGAGCCAAAGACTGTGGATAGATAGTGATTAGAGCCAAGACTGTGGATAGATTGTGATTAGAGACACAGACTTTGGATAGATAGTGATTAGAGCCAATGTCTGTGGATAGATAGCCCAGTTATCATTACAATGAACACAATGAATAATATATATTCTAATCAGCAAAATAGTTTGTTGAGAGCGCATTGATTTATACCGGTTAGATTCTGATACTCTACAGTGAACTATGGAAAATGGATTGATAATACTTCCAATGCTCAGTATGATATATAAAAAGGGCTTAGGCCGAACTGTGGTCCAAAGCAGCTCGCCTAATTCCCGACCACTCAGGTCTAGGACATAAACTAATTTAGTATTCAAGAGCCTTTTGGCAGCTGATGGCAACTGCGAAATGATGGTCAGTTTCTAGCAGTAATTTATGATGCAGCTGCTCTTAGATACCGTCAGTCGCGAGGTAGACTTCTATCACGGCCATTGTATGACAAATCAAGCTTATCCCTAATTCGACTAGTCCAGAGGTCGACCCCATCCACTTCAACTGTATGACATGAATCTCGATTTTGGAATATTTCAGTCAGGTGTCCATAACAGCTAGTGTGATATTATTACCTAATATGATAACTTATATAATGAAATATAGATAATATAATAAAGAGGTTATTGATGTGAATGGGATGTAAATAGTATTGGATAGAAAGGTTAATAGATATATAGACCCATAGTCTAGACTCTTAAATACTTTATAACAATATC
>NW_008708913.1:2879-3872 GCF_000327385.1 Lottia gigantea
ATGTTAGACTTCAGAAGACTTCAAAGTTATGACAATGATTCAACATAACACGAAACTTAGCAAACTTAAGATACTGAAAATAGTTTAATTTAATCTGGTCACTAAGTAATTTATTAGAAAAACTATTTTATCAGTGCCTCGTCGGCCATTTTGAATACTCTAAGGTGGGCATTACTGCCTCAACGAAACATTAGGATATAACGTTTGAGTCGAGTATACAGCTTTTAGACAATATGTCCATTTCAGCTAGACGTCACGTTCTAACTACACAGATGTTGTGGTCCGACTGAAATCGAATCTCGCGAGTCGATATACCTATATGATTCTTGAAGAACTATCATGGACCGTTAAGTCTATAAATAGCTGGATCTATTTATTGTATCTTATCTTGATCTGGAGTCTACTTCTGGAACATTTTGAATTGCTACCGACTTTTATGAAATGTGGATCATATTTTTTTAATTTAAATTGTAACGATTTACATCAGGGGAGGGAATTCTCTGCAAATTTATTTGACTACTGAGGCGACTTATAAAAGACATTTGAATTCAATTATAGGCAAATTTAGTGGGAGTAATAATTCAGTAAGATAAAATTAAGAAAACGATGCTTAAGTCTTCGGAGTACTGTAATTCAAAGCATTGCATGGAGGAACAATGAGTATCTCTCAATATAAGAGAATTTTAAAACTGTAAACTTAAAACCTTTAAAACTGATTCCCATCTACTGTCCATTCTATTCTCTTCTTCGTTGCAAACGGAGACATAATGGGCAATATGGGAACAAACTTGGGCCAAAGCCTATGATTGCTGGATGCTGACATTATTTACACATATGATAGTTATTTCATACTATGTAAAGGTTATTTTCAGTTATAACTATCTTAAAATGAAAGAAACCATTTAATGTGAACTCATTGTGTCATTGAGAATATCAAACGACAAATCATATGAATGTCTTATTTTATTTACAGAAATATCTGCATATAAATAC
>NW_008708914.1:0-3874 GCF_000327385.1 Lottia gigantea
TAAGAACACAGNTTATATAAAACACCTATATTATAGGAATGTAAAATTACAGTTATATAAAACACCTACATTATAGGAATGTAAGATTACAGTTATATAAATCATCTATATTATAGGAATGTAAGAACACAGTTATATAAAACATCTACATTATAGGAATGTAAGAACACAGTTATATAAAACATCTATATTATATGTATGTAAGAACACAGTTATATAAAACATCTACATTATAGGAATGTAAGATTACAGTTATATAAAACATCTATATTATACGAATGTAAGATTACAGTTATATAAAACATCTACATTATAGGAATGTAAGATTACAGTTATATAAAATACATATATTATAGGAATGTAAGAACACAGTTATATAAAACATCTATATTATAGGAATGTAAGATTACAGTTATATAAAACATCTACATTATACAAATGTAAGAACACAGTTATATAAAACACCTATATTATATGTATGTAAGATTACAGTTATATAAAACACCTGTATTATAGAAATGTAAGATTACAGTTATATAAAACATCTATATTATAGGAATGTAAGATTACAGTTATATAAAACATCTGTATTATAGAAATGTAAGAACACAGTTATATAAAACATCTACATTATAGGAATGTAAGAACACAGTTATATAAAACACCTACATTATAGGTATGTAAGAACACAGTTATATAAAACACCTATATTATATGTATGTAAGATTACAGTTAAATAAAACATCTATATTATATGTATGTAAGAACACAGTTATATAAAACACCTACATTATAGGAATGTAAGAACACAGTTATATAAAACACCTATATTATATGTATGTAAGATTACAGTTAAATAAAACATCTATATTATAGAAATGTAAGAACACAGTTATATAAAACACCTATATTATATGTATGTAAGATTACAGTTAAATAAAACATCTATATTATAGGAATGTAAGAACACAGTTATATAAAACACCTATATTATAGGAATGTAAGAACACAGTTATATAAAACATGAATATTATATGTATGTAAGAACACAGTTATATAAAACATCTATATTATAGGAATGTAAGAACACAGTTATATAAAACATCTATATTATAGGAATGTAAGAACACAGTTATATAAAACATCTACATTATAGGAATGTAAAAACACAGTTATATAAAATACATATATTATAGGAATGTAAGAACACAGTTATATAAAACATATATATTATAGGAATGTAAGATTACAGTTATATAAAAAAATCTTTATTATAGGAATGTAAGAACACAGTTATATAAAACACCTATTATATATGTATGTAAGATTACAGTTATATAAAACATCTATATTATAGGAATGTAAGAACACAGTTATATAAAACATCTATATTATAGGAATGTAAGAACACAGTTATATAAAACATGAATATTATAGGAATGTAAGATTACAGTTATATAAAACACATATATTATATGTATGTAAGAACACAGTTATATAAAACATCTACATTATAGGAATGTAAGATTAGTTATATAAAACACCTATATTATATGTATGTAAGATTACAGTTATATAAAACATCTATATTATAGGAATATAAGAACACAGTTATATAAAACATCTATATTATAGGAATGTAAGATTACAGTTATATAAAACACCTATATTATAGGAATGTAAGATTACAGTTATATAAAACATCTACATTATAGGAATGTAAGAACACATTTATATAAAACATCTACATTATAGGTATGTAAGATTACAGTTATATAAAACATCTACATTATAGGTATGTAAGATTACAGTTATATAAAACATCTACATTATAGGAATGTAAGAACACAGTTATATAAAACACCTGTATTATAGGAATGTAAGAACACAGTTATATAAAACATCTATATTATATGTATGTAAGAACACAGTTACATAAAACATCTATATTATAGGAATGTAAGAACACAGTTATATAAAACATCTATATTATAGGAATGTAAGAACACAGTTATATAAAACACCTATATTATAGGAATGTAAGATTACAGTTATATAAAACATCTACATTATAGGAATGTAAGAACACAGTTATATAAAACATCTACATTATACAAATGTAAGATTAGTTATATAAAACACCTATATTATATGTATGTAAGATTACAGTTATATAAAACACCTGTATTATAGGAATGTAAGAACACAGTTATATAAAACATCTATATTATATGTATGTAAGAACACAGTTATATAAAAAATCTATATTATAGGAGTGTAAGAACACAGTTATATAAAACACCTGTATTATAGGAATGTAAGAACACAGTTATATAAAACATCTATATTATATGTATGTAAGAACACAGTTATATAAAACACCTGTATTATAGGAATGTAAGAACACAGTTATATAAAACACCTGTATTATAGGAATGTAAGAACACAGTTATAGAAAACTCTATATTATATGTATGTAAGAACACAGTTATATAAAACATCTATATTATATGTATGTAAGATTACAGTTATATAAAACATCTATATCATAGGAATGTAAGAACACAGTTATATAAAAAAATCTATGTTATAGGAATGTAAGAACACAGTTATATAAAACACCAATATTATATGTATGTAAGATTACAGTTATATAAAACATCTATATTATAGGAGTGTAAGAACACAGTTATATAAAACACCTGTATTATAGGAATGTAAGAACACAGTTATATAAAACACCTGTATTATAGGAATGTAAGAACACAGTTATATAAAACATCTATATTATATGTATGTAAGAACACAGTTATATAAAACACCTGTATTATAGGAATGTAAGATTACAGTTATATAAAACATCTATATTATAGGAATGTAAGAACACAGTTATATAAAACACCTATATTATAGGTATGTAAGATTACAGTTATATAAAACATCTACATTATAGGAATGTAAGAACACAGTTATATAAAACATCTATATTATAGGAATGTAAGGTTACAGTTATATAAAACATCTACATTATAGGAATGTAAGAACACAGTTATATAAAACACCTATATTATAGGAATGTAAGAACACAGTTATATAAAACATCTATATTATAGGAATGTAAGAACACATTTATATAAAACACCTATATTATAGGAATGTAAGATTACAGTTATATAAAACACCTATATTATATGTATGTAAGAACACAGTTATATAAAACATCTATATTATAGGAATGTAAGATTACAGTTATATAAAACATCTACATTATAGGAATGTAAGAACACAGTTATATAAATCACCTATATTGTGGAATGTCAGAACACAGTTATATAAATCATCTATATTATAGGAATGTAAGAACACAGTTATACAAAACATCTACATTATAGGAATGTAAGAACACAGTTATATAAAACATCTATATTATAGGAATGTAAGATCACAGTTATATAAAACATCTATATTATAGGAATGTAAGAACACAGTTATATAAAACATCTACATTATAGGAATGTAAGATTACAGTTATATAAAACACCTATATTATAGGAATGTAAGAACACAGTTATATAAAACATCTATATTATATGTATGTAAGAACACAGTTATATAAAACATCTACATTATAGGAATGTAAGATTACAGTTATATAAAATACATATATTATAGGAATGTAAGAACACAGTTATATAAAACATCTATATTATAGGAATGTAAGATTACAGTTATATAAAACATCTACATTATAGGAATGTAAGATTACAGTTATATAAAATACATATATTATAGGAATGTAAGAACACAGTTATATAAAACATCTACATTATAGGAATGTAAGATTACAGTTATATAAAACATCTATATTATAGGA
>NW_008708915.1:0-1677 GCF_000327385.1 Lottia gigantea
TTATTGAAGGTTTCCTTCTATATATTATATAGTGATTCAGTCAGGACTTTTTAAATATGTCAGAATAGAGTTATAGAGATAATGGATTGAAAGGGTTTCACTATGTAAATTTGCAAGTCTAATGGTCAAAGCTTACCCTGAGCTTTCTGACTCGTATGACATTCAATGTTTCCACCAATTCCATTTGTTTACTTCGTGAGAACATGTTGATTAGCTGTTCTAGCATCTAAAATAAGATATAAGAAGTCAAATTGTTTACAGTCGAGTACTCTTATTATACAGCCAAACTTCTGTGATACAACAAAGATGGCTATCAAAGATAGGATCTTATAATAGGATATTGATTTCCTTCAAATTCTAACAAAAATATGTGTCTCTTCTAGGGCTGCAAGGATTCTTGAAGTTCCGATTCGATACACTAAACGATACCCATCTGACGATACGATTTATTGTGATAATAATCGCAATTCATTTATTAGAAAAGAACAGAGGAAAAATAGTAAAAATATTTAAAATCATA
The DNA here is from genome assembly GCF_000327385.1 of Lottia gigantea. Classification (NCBI taxonomy): domain Eukaryota; kingdom Metazoa; phylum Mollusca; class Gastropoda; family Lottiidae; genus Lottia; species Lottia gigantea. The sequence continues at coordinate 521 of NW_008708915.1, forward strand.
ACAATTTAGCACATGAGAACATCTAGAAGTAAAGAATTGTGAAATAAAATACTTAATTTTCGAAAACAGGAATGTTTTTTTTTACAAATGTTTTGGTGAAAATTATAATAAGATATAAAATCATGACACACAATCTGACATACCGTATCATTTGTTATTAAAGGAAGTTAAATGATTGTGCCAATGCATCGCGATTATATTTATCCAACGCAATGCATCGACAAGAAGGAAAGAATCGTGGTTCATCGGTGAATCGTTGCAGCCCTAGTCTCTGCACTGGGTTGACGGTAATATACATGGATATTTCCAAGTATATAACATAACAGCTACAAGTCATAACTAATAGAAAGACCATCTATATACCTTATGATCAAATTCAAGCAAAAATTCTTCGTTTGTTTGTTGAACCCATTTCACAGCATAGGTAAAATATTCGGCTGGGTTATTCAAGGCTTCCGTCAAGGCAAAGTTCCGAATGATTAAAGGAATGGTAAAATCTAGTTCGTTGCTGTAAATCATGACTTCAAATAACTCTTTCACAAATTTACTCTCATAGAACGTCCTAAAAAATTTAAATTAGTAAAAAACTTATCTAATTATCTTAACCTTTGATACTACCACAGATAGTATTACAGAGACATCCTTAGTTAACATATCTAATTATCTTAACCTTTGATACTACCACAGATAGTATTACAGAGACATCCTTAGTTAACATATCTAATTATCTTAACCTTTGATACTACCACAGATAGTATTACAGAGACATCCTTAGTTAACATATCTAATTATCTTAACCTTTGATACTACCACAGATAGTATTACAGAGACATCCTTAGTTAACATATCTAATTATCTTAACCTTTGATACTACCACAGATAGTATTACAGAGACATCCTTAGTTAACATATCTAATTATCTTAACCTTTGATACTACCACAGATAGTATTACAGAGACATCCTTAGTTAACATATCTAATTATCTTAACCTTTGATACTACCACAGATAGTATTACAGAGACATCCTTAGTTAACATATCTAATTATCTTAACCTTTGATACTACCACAGATAGTATTACAGAGACATCCTTAGTTAACATATCTAATTATCTTAACCTTTGATACTACCACAGATAGTATTACAGAGACATCCTT
>NW_008708915.1:3000-3870 GCF_000327385.1 Lottia gigantea
ATCTAACTAAAATTGTTATCATACTCAGCTGCGATTTTACTCAAATTTAAAGCAGCTATTACAGGTGTATAACTGATTGTATCAAAGATAAAAATATATCAATCTATTCCTTAGAGCACAATGTTTCTGGCATTATCACATTAATCTCCAAATTTTAACTTTTCTTGATGTGAGCGTCAATTTGAGTAAAACTAAGCTGAGCACCTTATAGGTATATGAACATTAATAGCTGTGGAAAAAGACTTATATTTCCAACCAGTGAATATGAAAATTCAACTTACTCTGCATCCAGTAGTTCCAAGTTAAACAGCACACCCAATAGATTATGGGCTATAGGTGTATAGGTGAAGCCAAGCTGATAACAGCAAAATAATACAGGTTTTACATAATGGTGTATTATTCCATATCCAGCTCTTTCAAACTCCATAAAATAATCTACAGCATCTTTGGGTCGGTTTTCTTTAATGGCTACATGAATCTCATTGGAAATGTGTTGAGTACATTCTTCCTGGAATAATCAAGAGAGGGATTTAGCCGTCATGGAGGGTATAAATGACAGGAAAGGAAATGAGCTTCATATCATACTTTTCTTCAACTAACTGGGCTTATGAAGACGGGAAACTCCAAGCTTTAAGGACAAAAGCATTCGCCTACTTTTTCCCGATTTCCCACTGTCAAGGTATCTTGAAAATGCATAGCTTGTAGCACAGTGGCCTCAGTTTATTCCCCTCCAAACGACTTGACGTTTTTTGCTGCATTACTGACAGGTGGACACAAAGTTGAAATCTAAAGTTAACATCTCGACCTATGCCGAAATTGACCCCAGACAATCAGGTTAGCGAACAATCACTTTACTGTGAAACCACAGCT
>NW_008708916.1:0-1076 GCF_000327385.1 Lottia gigantea
TCCATTGGTTTTGGTAATCATGTAGAGCTGCTGCGTGGCCTTTCAGTTGATGGTAAGCCAGTTCCAACTTTGCTGCTTTCATCAACAATTGAAGAAGTCCCAGCATAAAGGTTTGGCTTTTTCTTCTGTCGTACTCGCTATATTTGACAACAGCAGTAAAGAGACCATCTCCAAACACCCGTCCTTCATTCATGATGCCGTCGTAGAGTTTTGATCCGCTGTTTTGATAATCGCTCTCGTAGTTTGAAACGAAGGCAGAAGTCGTGGTTTTAACAGCTGCAGTGGAAAATTTGTAGATATTTTCGAACACTTTGTTTACAGCATTGATTTTTTTTTCGATATCAGAATACTGCACTTCTATTTTATTCCAATCGATCAGTCTTTTCACTTCAATAAATTGTAAATCAACTTTATCGAATCGATTGTCAACTTCCGTGTACAGACGTTTAATGGCTTGAAGTTCGGCTGATTCAGATTGTCCTAAAAATCCCATGATGAAGGAAATGAATGGTCCAACGATCCCAAGAAAAGGGTTTACAGCAGTAGCCAGCTTTCCAATGACATTCGTGAAATTTTTGGCCACAACAAAGTCACCAAGTTCTTTAGCTACTGATAAACCATTTTGGATGTTAGAGGCAGTGTCTCTTATTTCCTTGGTAGTAGTAACAGTCACGTACAATACCAATAAAACACCAGCCAGCACCTTCCAATTCATGTCTGAAAATTTAATAGAAAAACCATGAATTTAGGTGTTCAAGAAATGACACTATTACTGATTGACTGAGCTAAAATATCAGAGCTTGCCTGAATTTCTTGCCTAGTTATGAGATTTTTGCCCGCAAAAGTTGCTTTCAGGGCTGCCCCTCTTCGGCTTTACCGCTGCTAGTTATGTCTAGAGATCCGCGCTTTTTGGACAAAACCTTAGTGACCACACTACACCCGCATTGGATATGATAAAGCGATGGCAATAATAGTTGAACACAGGTAGCGAGTCTTGNGTATTTCTCAACTACTTCAGACTGAAGACACATTTGTTGACGTCTCATATTAATTCACCCATGATTTTTTTTTATTCA
>NW_008708916.1:6212-9920 GCF_000327385.1 Lottia gigantea
CGGTCGACTCTGAGGATCCCCTGTTATAAACATTCTAAACCGAACTATTTCAACACAGGTTGTTATAATAACGTCCATGGTGTCAAAACCACCGATCTCTCTCCAAATCACGCAAAAAAAAAACAAGTTAGAGTCCGATTTAAAATTTCATGAGTTTAAAGTGATTGTAATGGTGAACAAAGTCTGAAAATCAGACTATTTCTTTAAAAATCCAAACATTTGATTAATACTGAGAGTAAGACTTAAAATTCCATTAATTTTATTTAATGATTGAGATACAATTTTAACAGAATATTTTACAGAATATTTATCATCGACAAATCTGTGTTCATGAGGAGAGCTAAATAGTTCTTATTATTGTTCATGAACCCACCTATGATGTCGAGTGGACAAAATAGAGCGGCTTGTTTTAATGTAGACTGTGGATTGTATACTGTTTTATTTATTACAGACTGATTTGAAAATGTCCACAATTACATCCTTATTTGATGCCATTAACAGCAATGATCTACGGTCTGTAAATAATATGATAGAGAGTGGTACCTGTGATGTCAACCAATAGGGCAGTGACGGTGAAATACCCTTACATCACGCTGTATTGAAGGGTAATATAGACATTGTATGGTGTTTAGTTAACTATACTACCTGTAATGTTAATTTACAGGGCCGTGCTGGTAATATAGAGCAGTAGTGTGTGATAATATAGACATTGTTAGGTGTTTAGTAGATCATACTACTCGTAATGTTAATATAAAGGACACTAACGATGATACACCCGTACATTGTGCTATGCTGTATGGTTATATAAACATTACAAGATGGTTAGTAGACCATACTAACTGTAATGTTAATATACCGGGCAGACATTACGCTGTTCTGTTTGGTAAAATATAAATTTTAAGGTGCTTATTAGAGCGACCTGAGTGTAATGTCTATACAAAGGACAGTGAAGGTAAAATACCCTTATATCACGCTGTATGGTATGGTAATATAAACATTATAAAGGGTTTAACTGAAAGTGCTCAATATGAAAAATCAAAAGGGGTATTCGCCGTTCTCGACTAATGGTGGTTTACTTTCTCTACATATACTAGCACAATGTGAGAATTTAAAATTAGTTAATTATTTAATCGAACATAATGTTGGTGTTTTAATTAATCATGTCGATGATCTTTTTTTTTTTATTCAGAATGGTCTCATATCAATTCTTTAACATCATCAGGTGAAAATATAGTCCATCTTTTAGCTCAGTTTTATATAGATTATTTATATGGAGATAATAGTTTTTTGTTATATTATGGATTAGATTTTAATCTTATAAATATTACTGGAAATTCACCATTATTGGTGGCATCACTTTTAAATAACTTACCCTTTATTCAGGTTTTAGCTGCTTTACCCTGTGACGTCAATAGACAAAACCACCAGGGTCATACAGCACTCCACCTTTGTGTCATAGGATTTACTTTGATAAAAGAAAAAATAAATATGATGAATGTCAATTCAGTAGTGAAAAATGTATGTGCCTTTGAAAACCTTGCATGTATTTATATTTTACTCAATCTTAGTGCAGACGTAAATAAGCAGGCTAATGATGGGAAAACAGTTTTAATATTGGCCTGTATGAAATCTGATATCAGTGATTTCATTGCAGTTTTAGTTGCACTGAAAACTTTTTACTTATATTCAACCAGAGAAAATGGCGAACTATGGCCTTCTAACTTACAGTTTTTTTAAAATCAAATACATGCACCTTTTTCCAAACTTTGACCCATTCCATAACCATTCATCGCTAAATATTTACTTATAGTATACTAACAGTTATTATGTGCACTATATATGTCTCTGTACACTGAAAATATAAATAATTATATGGAAATATTCATCTACAAATCTGCATTCTTAATCTTCACTTAGAAAATGAAATACTGTCATAGATTCGTTTATAAAAAGGAAAAACCCCATCAATATTGACCCATTTTGCAGATTCGAACAAAATTAGCACAAAACTAGAGGCTAGTGAATGGTGAAAATTTTAGCGTGCCCTCCCTTCTAAATTATATTGAGACTGTTCTCCATGTACATTTGTTTCTGATGCGTTAACTTGACTGATTTTGAACCGGTTGTCTATGTCCATTTCCTCCAAGAAAACATTTTTCATTTTGTTCATTAATATTTTATTGTTATTTTCGTTCCGGAAGTCATGTAATAGACGCAGCGTAAAAAGATGATTTTCTGGCTTGATCTCATTCATGAAATAAAGGTTCATATCGATTTCTGCAAAAAGTTGCTCACAAGTCTTATTTATCAATCCTCTCAGCCAACATGTAATGGTTGTCAGTATTTGTTACAGGGTTGGTGTTAAGTGAATCAGATTATGTCACTAATAACAAATCGTTTAAAAATTCCATGTTCAGTTTTAGTTTCCCATCTGTTGTCAAAGAAATATTTTCCTATGTTGCCTCTACTACACTAAACATTCCTGGTCTCCTTTTTCTTCATGGCGAAATGTCATCAGAAACATCGTTAATTATTATTGTTGGTTGATGATTCAATGAGAGAATCATATCATCTTGGTCACGCACGCTTTCAGCTGTGATGATTGGCCTCACTCTGTAGCAAACGCCATGGTGACACAACATTGCCAAATATCCTCCTAGAATAAGAAACAACATGAAATCAAGCTATTTCAAATATGCACCATTTTACGAGGTTTATTTGAATCTTGAATATTATGTAGTGTTCAGAAGTATTAGAAATGTAAAACTAAGGTACATAACTTAGTAGTTTGTACTCTTTTGCTAGAACCTTCATATGAAATTCCAACATCTTATGCAACATCTTTCTCAAAGCCAACCTTAAAAAAAATTTCACCATCTGAATCAAAACTAATCCTGCTAAACTTATCTAGAATGGAACTGAAAATGTGGCACAAACTTAGCAGTATTAATGCAATTATTCATATAAAATGCTACTTGGTAGAAAGTATTATAGGGATTGTAAAGAGGATTTATAAAATTTGTATGATTATTTGGGGAGACTGATAGCATGAATTTGCACCAATCCAATTACCAATCAGACGTCTATGGTTTCTGCAATTCCAATAAAACTAAGTGTTTCATGACGTCACCCCACAGGATTAGCTTGTATCGAGACCTTTGCGTGGGTACGCCATAAAACATTTAGTTTTATTGAAATTGCTACGGACGTCTGATTTGAAATTGGAATGGTGTAATGGTGAATGCTATCAGTGTCCCTTATACACATACAAAATTTCGAAGACCTCTTTACAACCCCTTTAATAGTTTTTATCAAAGGCAATTGTTTTTTACTTACAGATGTCTCACACAGTAAAGAGTCCAAATACTCACCCGATAATTTCTTATCTAATTGATCAATATCAATAGGCTGATTTATCTTCTTTAATTTCTTAAACTCGGTGTTGAAGGTAGAAGATACCGCATTGAGAGCCATACATTGAGACCAACCCTTATATTGGATATCTCTGGCAAATGAGTTGATTATTGCTGCAAAAGTCAAGAGTAATATCTACTATCTATATCAAGTTATAGTAAAACAAAATGGCAGTTGCTATCAATTGAGGAGGACATCATAAAATTTATATTTACAAGACCAATACTATCCACAAAGTAAGTCAATATTTGCAGAATTGCATTCCTGAAAAAATTGATATCATACCTTTTTAGA
>NW_008708916.1:10266-13712 GCF_000327385.1 Lottia gigantea
CTTTGAATTTTTAGCTCGTAAACACTAAATGCACGATTTTTGCAGTATTTTGACAAAACTTGGTAGTATTATTCTGTATTGCCCTAAAGAGTTCAAAAGAGGCGTATGACTGGTGGTTGTACTGCTAAATATTTTTTATTCAAAATCAAAGCGCCATGGGGCACATATTACCTTGCCTGGCAAGCTATTTTAACAATTCATACCATCTGATTTGGATCGTATTTTGAACCAAATACAGTGCTATAATCTATCACTTAGATATTGTAAAGGAATTATAATGAATCCTTCTAATGGGAGATTATTAATGTGTCGATTGAATTAGAATGTGTATTGATATTTGTAAAGTGCAGTGGATATTAGGTGCTTGTTAGAATTGAGAAAATCAGGGAAATTAAAATTTTCTGTTGATAAATTTTCTTTTCTAATGATATCTTCAAATATTTCAATAAAGATTTGGTAATTGTAATAAACCACAATAGATAAGATTGAATTATTTAAAATTACTTTTTTTCATTTCAGATAAAAGTGAAAGTTGTAGTTTTGTTGTGTTTGGTGAAGAGAATTCATTTGAAAAGGTGTTTGCAGGTTGTGCTTTGTGATGATATATACGTACATCAAACAAATAGCCTTCAATTGAAATTTTCCTTTTTGGGGCAGCATGTCTTGCATCTACTACTGACAGCACCGGTGGGTTTAAAAAATTTGCGAATTTGGTTTCATCCAATTGACTGCCTGGACTCTGAAATATCTGAAAAACATTTAGGCTATCTATACAAGGCTCACAGTAATTTGCTAAATAAATTTGGAGGGTAACACGGTTTTATCTCAGTTATATTAATAGTCTGGGTCCCGTTTTCTAAAAAATCTTATGATCAACTTTTGTAATAAGTATGGTGGTATTTCTCAGAGTAAATTTCCACACTTACAACAAATTCTTATCTTATGATTTTGTTTGAGAAACGAGGCCCTGTATTGTACATGGTTACTCATTTTATGAACATAAAGATATTGTTGTATGTAATGAGGATTTTTATAAACCTCTTAAAGATGGGTTTCCTTGTTTTTGAGTGTCAAATGAAGCAAACTATTTGATTAATTTGTGTTTCTAATGAATTATCATGTATTCTTGATTATATCATTATTTTAACCAATCATAAATACCCATGTATGTACAGTCTGGATAAAAAAAAATTGTTGACCTTTCTTGATCGGTTACTCATTGGAATTCTGCTGGTAATTCTTTTCTAATTTAGCTAATTATTAATTCATTATGGATATGTGAGACAAACTGGTATTTTTTCAAGTCATTAGAACACCTCTACTTTCTATTCATATAAGTAGTTACAAATATTAAGATGATTGTGTCTTTTCAATTTGTTAAATCTAATTGGATTTTTGAAACTCGACGAATCTAACTTACTTTTGATGTTTCGTTAATTCTGTACAATTCATCACCATAGGTTGAGGCTTTTGTTATTGTAACATAATCAGCTATGTAAGATGATAAACTCCAGAAGCTGTCGCTATGTGAGTGCTTGAAGTTCTGGGCAATTTATTCTGGTTTTTAAAGAATTTTGTCTTTTATAGTTGTCATCTGAAATCAAGAATCATGAGTTGGTAGTAAAGTTGATGACAATGGATACTCGTCTAGAAAATGATAGTTTAAAGTTTCATGACATCCTCTATTCGATCAGTAAAATTCCACGACATCCTCTATTCGATCAGTAAAATTCCATGACATCCTCTATTCGATCAGTAAAGTTCCATGACATCCTCTATTTGATCAGTAAAATTCCATGACATCCTCTATTCGATCAGTAAAATTCCATGATATCCTCTATTTGATCAGTAAAATTCCATGACATCCTCTATTCGATCAGTAAAATTCCATGACATCCTCTATTCGATCAGTAAAGTTCCATGACATCATCTATTCGATCAGTAAAATTCCATGACATCCTCTATTCGATCAGTAAAATTCCATGACATCCTCTATTCGATCAGTAAAATTCCATGACATCCTCTATTCGATCAGTAAAGTTCCAAATCCCTAAAGTCACTCAAACTATCCGGTTACTGCGCTTTTCTACTTGTTGCACACACTTAGTTACTAAAACAAGTTGGCCGCCGATTGGTTGCATATCGAAATTTGAAGAACTAAAGTGTCCATTGCCATTTCAAATATCCCATTCAAAGTCTACTTTTTTCATTTGGAAAATCAAAAGGCCTAACCACTAAGCCCACCTGAATTCAGTGTCCAAAAAACTTATTCAAACCATTAGAACTATGTAAATTGTCCCTAAAACTTACCTGGTTATTAAAACTCTGTCCAGGTTTGGGGGTATATCAAGTTTCTTAGAGGTAAAGAGAAGAAAAAGCATATACCCTACCTGAAAGAAAGGAGACATTTGAGGTTTGGTTGTTAAACCTGAAAGATGGATGTGAGAAGGAAAGATAATTCAGCAGGTCATAAGAGGAAGAAGAGAGGAGAAGGAGACAGAGGAGGGCCGAGAGGGCGAGGAGGGAAAAACTGACGATGAAGGACTTTTTCAGAAGTCTGGATGCGATTGGTAGTGTGGAGGGAGAGGAGAGTTTGAGGAAGCAGGAGGAGGCGAGGAAAAGAATGGAGGGAGGAGAGGAGGAGGATTCAGGCTTGGATGGATGAGATTGAGGTGTTGGACTAGGAGAGAGAGAGGAGGTTCAAGGAGTTTGAGGAGGATTGGAGTAGGTGGGAGCGGGGAGTGGTGCCAGAGAGGTGGTGCCAGAGAGGTGATGAAGAGGAGAGATAAGCTTGGATTGGAAGAGTTGGAGAGAGAGGGAGAAGCTGAACAAGAAGATGAAGAAGAAGACACTTATTGTTGTATATATGGGTGTATCATTGTATTAATATGAATAAAACGTTTAAACTGTAGTGTGTGTTTATTTTAAAGTAAAAGTCGCGCTAGTGCATGATTTGTGGGGAATAAACTACTGAAGCGATCCGATTGAAACTTGGTAGAGTGATAGACAAATGTTTCCCGTCAGTGGCAAAAATAACCGAATCAACATCAGATGGAGTAGGTATTTCTTTTGTCTTTAATAGATAGTACAGTAACAATCACCAGTATGAAATATTCAACCTTCAGTCATACACTTCTTTTGAACTCTGTTGGGCGATACTGAATAATATTGAGTATGAGTTATTGCCCTAGTTCTTCAAAACGTGTTCAATCTTTAGCTCGTGAAAACTCTAGAAGACAAATATTCAATCTTCAGCGCAGTAATGAATAGTAAAACCAAGCTTTGTCAAAATTCGGCAAGAATTATGCCTTCTAGAGTTTTTATGAGCTACAAATTGAACGATTTTTCAAGATCAAGGGCAATAACTCATACTAAATATTATTTCGATTTTTCTCATTTTCAATAGGCTTTACCCATGGGTGATAACCAACACTCAAGCCAAATTT
>NW_008708916.1:13762-17523 GCF_000327385.1 Lottia gigantea
TTGGATTGAGACATTGAATACAGCAAGACCTATAGGACTAAATATTCATCATAATGTAGGCATAGCACCCTTTGTTGTCCCGTTTAATACAACCAGCAATCGAGCAAGCAAGATAGTTCATGCCCACTATAAGAGCCTTCAAGAGAAATTCCCCCATGTCTATAAGCAGAAAATGATAGTTGCATATTCAAAAAATAAGAACTTAAATGATAATATTGTTCATAGTAAACTAAAAACAATCAGTACATAACAGATACTATACTTCTCGCCCATCGGGCGAGTTATTTTTTCTAATTTCAGATCAGAATAAGAACAGAAGAAAACCCAATATCAAGACCCTTAATCCTAATTTCTAAATAAAGTGTCTGCTCCACCCTAGGCCTGTACATTTGGGAGAATCAAACCCTCCCTTCCCCGAAATCAAATAGAGTTTCCCATGAAGGTTAAAGTCAATAAAATAGTCTTCAAACAAACCGGTAAGGCCGTCAAACATATTTCATTATTCAATGGTAATTTGGAAGAGACTATACAAATTGATAAAAGGGATGATTTATATGAAATTGAAACGAAAAATGGTAAATATGTAGACACCTTTAAAATGGAAGTAGAAAATGATAAGGATATCATTGGAATCAAAGATTTAGATATGATATTGGAGACGGAAAATCCACCATCAACCAACATTGTCAAAAATCCACCATCACTTATAATACCCGCACACATACCCGGACCAATAGAATCGAGCAGTCACGAGTTTTTACGAACAACAGACTTTGAATATGTAAAACTGTATTTTGTTTTAAGCGGAAAATACACCTCGATCGATGTTCATAAAAGTCAACAAGAAAGAGTTTATAGTACATTTATCGTTTGCCGAAGACCCCATCCTTGAAGGTGGTGGTTATATTTCTAGAGCCAAGATAAACATCGAAAAAGAAAAAAGAAAATATTCCTATCATCTTAAAGAGGACCATACGAAAAAAAGAAATGTCGTTAGTACGCGTAAATGTTTTTTACTATTAATACCCGTAAATATAATAATGCTAGGCCAAACAAGTACGTTCTATATGATATTCCGTGGTTCCATTTATCGGAAATTCACTTAATTTAACGACTTAAAAAATGGAACTCGAAAGCTGACAACAATACATGATAGACAAACAAGAAGAGTTGTAAATAAAGTTGAGACAGTACAATACATGCAGGAAAACATGGAGAAGAATCGATTGTTTTCAAGACAGCGAGTGTAGTTCTAACGATAGGAACAACACTTGCAACGGCCGTGACTGGTGGATTAATGGTTCCGGTCATCGTCCCAACTGTATTAGCCACAATTACTGCTATTCAAACTTCATCTTGTGGCTTGATTGCTATAGGTTTCACGAGCAAAAAGAAAGCTCATTATAAAAAGAAAACGGATATCTTGAATATGTATCTTTATCAATTGTACATCTTTTTCGAAAGATCGAAAGAAGACAAGAACATAACAGTTGAAGAATTAGAAGAATTCAATGAAATTTTGGACAAATTCCATACAGAAATATCAGCGGTCAAAATAAAGAAATAATATATAGTTAAAAATATGAATAAAATCGAACACGATGAAACATTGATAGAAAACGTCCTATTTTCCGATGTTATCAAGGCTGTTTCCAATAAATTTAAAACATTCAAAGGACAAATTAAAATAGATGGAGAGATAGTCGAGGAAGGGAATCACAGACAAAACATGTCATTCCTCGGTTTCAATGCCAAAACTTTTCACAATTTCTTTTCAAATATGGACAAAAAATCTGATGCTTCCAATTGGTATTTTAAAGGAAAAATAATTTTAATGCAAGACAATTTCCAAGAAATAAAAAGATCGAGAGTTGGCAGAGGAGGAACTGATCTACGTAAAAAGATAAATGAATACGAAGGTGAAAATTGTTACATACCTACAGATGGTCACTGTTTTATCAAATGCGTCAATCGTGTTTTGAACAAAGATTTAACGTGTAAATTTCAAGAATACATCTACGGGTTTTCAAAAGCAAATAGAAAAGGAGTGATGACTTGTGCTAGAATGAAGGAATTCAACAAGAAATTTAACACTTCGTTTCAAATTTATTATCCCAAAAACAGACATTTTCACCCCAGAGACGTACATGATGAATTAGATTGGGTTTTTGACTTACACAACTCGCATTTCTGTCTGATTAGAAGAAGCCAAAAAAGTTTGGGAATTCAAGAAATAGAAGACAATTATGAAAACGTGTAGACATGATAACGCAGTAACACAGGTTTCACCTCTCAAACTAAACGTGCTTTCAAGTATGAGTGATGATGCGTTATTCGCTTGGGATTGCGAAACGTATTCAGAAAAAGACACGCGAAGAGCAATTCCTTATGCCTGCACTTTAATTAATTTAGAAAAAGTAAGAAAAAAGTTAGAAAAAGATATCTTTCCTACTGATAATGTTCCAGAAGAATTTTATGATAAACTAATAGAAATATTTGTAGGTACAGATTGTACAGATCAAATGTTGAAATATTTAGGTCAATATGATAGAAAGAGATTAATATTAATTTCTCATAACGGCAGTGGATTCGACAACTGGATCGTGCTTAAAAATACAAAAAAACTAACACATTGCCCTTTAAAAACACCCAGAGGAATTCTATCTTTTCCTTTATCTAATCCATACACAGATGAAGATTTACAGAAAAAATGGAAAAGACAGAAAGAAATAAAGGTTAATTATTTACAACATATTAATTTCACATGTTCCTATCAACATGAAAAATCTACTTTGGCTGCATGGGGAAATTCGTCCAATCTTCCCGCGAATTTGAGAAAGATTGCCGACGTAGATATCGCTGAATACACGCAAGACAACTGGGAGGAATTGAGACACGAATGGGAACCTTACGCCAAGAGACACTCTCTGTTTGGGAGCTTGTTTGATAAAATACAACCAAGTCACGAAAGAAGTTGTACACCAGAATATGTCCAATAATCTAACGGCTCCATCTTTATCTTTAAAGGGTTGGTATTATTTATATCATTACGATAAAGAAATGGTGGAAGAAGAATGGTATGAAACTACTAGAATGGTTGCGAAACATACCGAAAAAGAAAACGTAGAAAAAGTTTATTCGCACACTAATCCTTTTATAAGAAATTTTATCAGACGATCTATTAAAGGAGGAAGAGTTTCGGAAAATAGAAAATCATTTGAAACGAACAAAATGGATGAAATTTGTAACGTATTAAAGGAATATATTTCACAAACTGACACAGAAAGTAATAACATAATTGATTTATTTAAAGAATACAGTGCAAGCACAAAAGACAAAACGGAGGTTCATTCGAGACTTAAAAAAACAGAATGTACTAAACTAATGGCATTTGATGCTAACGGTTTATACGCTTCCGCCATGTCGGATTTAGACAGTGAATATCCGAGAGCGGAAAGTGGAAGACCGTTTCTACCAGAAGAAGAAAAAGAATTTGTAAAACTCTTCAATAAACAAAAATTCAGACCTAGAACAGCTATTTTAACAGTTTGGTTTGAATATCCCAAAAAAATGTTCTTCCAACCGATACCAGCTAAAGATAAAATCACTTTCACGAATAAAGAAGGTAAAAAGGAAACTGGTAACAAAATCAGGTTCAGAAATGGTTTCTGTCACGACGTTTTAACATCGGTCGATATTCAAGAAATAGTGAAAGCCGGTGGACGAATTATTAGAATATTAGATGGTATAGTTTACGAAGA
>NW_008708916.1:17959-33920 GCF_000327385.1 Lottia gigantea
ACATGAAATTATTAGGTAGTCCTTGTATGGTAAATCAATTCAGAAAGATATATTCACAACTAGACATTTATGGAATGAAGCAACTTTAAAGGCTAACTTTGATTCACGTGTTAAAACCTATGAGAAAATTAATGATACTCAATATATTGTTGAAACAGAAATTGAAGAAAAAGAGATTACTACCGAAGATAGTAAATCTACACGACTAACACCTAGTCATTTGGGATCATTCGTTTTATCTCACAGTAAAAAAATAACTAGAACCGTTATAACGTTACCGAAACAGTGCGCATCCAACCTGATACATCGATAAAACGTTGCATTTTAAAGTCACAATGGGATTTCTTACCGGAAAGAAAAGCATGTAAACGTTCAATAGTAGAAAAAATCGTTTAAACCGTTTACCGTTCGGTAGTGAAAAGACGCATGAATTTGACACCATTCGGTACTAAAAGGTGTTAACATTCGGTAGTAAAAAGTCGAATTTTCTAATAGCTGTAGAGTTAAAAGTTCAATTCGCACAACAAAAATGAAAATATTTTTGGAAAGGTACAATAATTTGTGTTTCGGCCAAGAGGTCAACAGAGGTCAAATAAAAGAGAATATAAGCCTTAAAAGTGTTGAAAATTGCTGTTTTGGGACGTTTGTAAAAGCGAAAATATATGTCGGACATCAAAGATAAATGTATGAATGGACATCGTAGATCAATAACCTTTGACCTTCTAAAGACCAAGATTATGCATGTAAATGGTCAAAATGATCAACATTTTATAAATTGTAAATCCTATTCCCTTTTTTAAAGTAAAAGGCCTAAACAAAATGTAACTCTATCAGATATTGTCCCAAATAGTGCTCTAATTTTTTGTAAAATTTCGATGGTGAAAAATGCAAACTTTTCGAGTTATAACAATTTGAATCATTTATGGTAAAGGTAAAAGTAACCCGGATTTGCCACGCCCACTGCAAAAATTTTGTGTTGTCTGTAATAATGTGTACAATGTCAAATAATGTTCAAAATGTCAAGTGTTTACAATCATTAGATCATGAGATATTCGTAGTTAAAAGTTTTTTCTAAGGCAACGGTAACTGTCGGTGGATTATAGAAACCGTTAAAATTACGCAAAGTTACTATAGAAGTCAATACAAAATTTTCAAATTCAATTTTAATCAAAATACCAAGTGTTATATATCATTTGAAAGAATAGATTGCGTGTAATAAGGACAAAAGATAAATTTTCGCTTATGTAAATTAGGTCACGTGATAGACATTTTTTAAGTTAAAAATCGCGATTTTCAATTGGCTGTAGAACCGGAAGTTAACGGAGCACGACAAAAGTGAAAATATTATCGGATATATCTCGTAATGGGCAACAACCTTTGTTCAGGTCAAAAGGTCAACAAAGGTTAAATAAAAGTAATATGAGCCTTTGAAGTTTCAAAAATTGCTGTTTTCGGACGTCTGTAAAACCGGAAGTATATGTTGCACATCAAAAATCAAAGTAAGAATGGTCATCTTAGATCAATGACCTTTGACCATGCAAAGGTCAAGGTCATTTATGTTAAAGTTCAAAAATGAAAATTTTTAAAATTGTTAAACCTGTTCCCTTTTTTAAAGTAAAGAACACATACAACTGTAATCTTATCACAAATTGTCCTAAGCAGTGATCTACTTTCATGCAAAATTTCTAGGGTGACAATTGCAAACTTTGCGAGTTATGACAATTGCAAATATTTCAGGTAAATGTAAATGCCCACCGGATGTGCCACGCCCACTTCAAAAATTTTAATCAGTCTGTGATGATGTGTACATTGTTAAATAATGTTCAAAATTTCAAGTCTTTACAATCATTAGATCATGAGATATTCGTAGTTAAACTTTTTTTTAGGGCAACGGTGACTGTTGGTAAATTATAGACACCGTGATTTTACGCACAGTTCCTATAGAAGTCAGTACAAAATTTTCAATTTTTAAAACGCGCAATTTTGATCAAAATATCAAATGTGATACATCACCAAAAAAGAGATTTTATGCACTCAAAGAATATATAAGAATTTTTGTCGTATGTTAATTAGGTCACGTGACAGAGTTAAAAATCGTGATTTTCCAATGGCTGTAGAACCGGAAGTTAACGATGCACAACAAAAGTGAGGATATCATCGGATATATCTCGTAGGGGGCAACAACTTTTGTTCAGGTCACAAGGTCACCAAAGGTTAAAGTCACTAGATATGAGCATTAATATTTTTGACAATTACTGAAAACATAAAACCGGAAATAAAAAAAATACGAATCCAAAATTCAAAAATCGGCTTCCTAAGCTTTGTTAGCAATCGATTGCAGATTCTTTAGACACCAAAATCACACAAATCAGATTTACCCCTGAAGCTTAATATCGATTTTTACAAAAATTGGTCACATCAAGATGGCGTCTAACACGTTACTTCCGGTTCAAATTTTTTCATTCCAAAATTGTTATAGGGACAATTTTAACTAATTTCAAAAAGAATTTTTCAAATACCTACAAAATTCCGGAAGTTGAAATTTCAAGTTTAGAGGCGAACGACGTCAAAACCGGAAGTGATATCGAAATTTTGAAAATAGTGTGTCAGGAATCAAAATGCTTATCTACTATTAAATTTTTAGACCGATTGAATTAAAATTGTAGAAGTTGAAAAAAACGCTAAAATTAAAACAAAAAAAGTCAGCGACAAAAGTCAAAATCTGAAATTTTATAAAGTGCTATCTTTTAGTCATTGGTTTAAAGTAATGAACAAAAAAAAAGTTACGGTCAAAATAGATGCAGAATTAGAGCAGTAATTCGAAATACGTAATGAATGGTTAACGTCATACGTCATTTCCGATTGGAAGAAAATGCGTCATTTTACATTTAAACAGTAGCGACACGCAAAGTATAAGAAATAATAGTGTCAGACAATGTGTGACATGTGCAGTTTTGGCTGGGGAGCGTGACCAGAAGTATACAAAAAAAAAAAAATAGTCATTTGCAAAACAATGCAGTGCGTTCGAACGCACTGCAATGAATAATTTCATTCGCGTCATAAATGGATTTTATAAACCCGAAATATACTATACCGACACCGATAGTTTGTACATTTCATCCAACAATTGGAAAAAACTAAACAGAGCTGGTTTGATCTCCGAAAAAGACTATTGCAAAAGTAAAAACGATTACGGTGACGGTGGAATTACATTTGGTTTATATTTAGCACCCCAAAAGTCAAGTACAACATCGTTTTGACTTCTGATGGTGTTTTAAAAGAAAAGAAAACATTTAAAGGTTATTCTAATGATAAGATAAGTGTAAAAGGTTACGTTCAGTTAGCAAGCGGACATGATGTGTCGAATGAATTTAATAAACCATGGGAAAATAGTTTCACCAATGGAGTAGTTATTCCAAATGATAAACAAACTAAAGTTTTTAGAAGTTATTTGAATAATGTTAAAAGAAAACCACCAAACAGTGAAGGAATTATGTATCCTTACAACGACAAAGATGTATAATTTTGATGAAAACTATGAATTTGATGATTTCGATTATCTTACTATTCAAGAAGAGAATGAAGATTGTTTTAAATGAAGTTGAATGACAATTTCTTCGTTGCCAAAGTCTATGAACCTGCTTTTACCGTCTTTGATTTCCAGATTTATATCTTTGATCATGAAAGAATTGACTGGTAAATAGGTCGTTTGAAACGGTTTCTCTATAATTCTGTATCCGATTGGCACCGTAAAAGTCGGTATGCTGTATATGATTTGGCGTTTGTGCTTGTTGAAAAATCCACCGTTGATCAAATTACAGTGAATGTTGATCACGTCGATGTCGTTCTCGATGTTGGCTTTGTGCGGCGCCAATGTCGATTGCGCGTATATTCGTTTATCAAACCCTAGTAATTTTCTACGTTGAAATCGACTTGACTATTATTTCTCAAGATCAGTTTTATTTTGTTCAGATTCAAATTACCTTCGAATTCGATATTGTTTTTACCGCTCACGCTTCCTGCGTATTCGGATAGGTAATCGTTGATGGCTACGTATTCGTAGCTTCCCGGTAGTAAGCTTATGGGTTTGAACGTAACTCCGTTATCCATCGATATTTTTAGTTGATTGTTGTTTTCGTTGATATTTCTAATGGAATTGTAAACGGAGAAATACTTTAATCCCAGTTCGCACTGTTTATTGCGATCGAGTTCATACTCGTAGTCTAGAGACAATTTGATGTCTGATTTATTCGAGGTGAAAACGAACAATTGCTCTTTATTGGACATTTTTGATGACGTTTATATAGTCTTTTTTAGTGATGATTTTTTTCTCCAAAAGCCGTTTTAATATGCCATTGACTTCGTTGTATTGTCTGTCCGATCGATGATTCGGGTCCTGACTTTCTGATCGCATGTAGAAATTTTGAGTACGCTACTAAATCCTTGTAATCGGCAATTTCAACATCCTCGCCATTCATTAAATCTATTAACCCTCTCGTTAATGTAAATATAAAGTCTTTTGTGTCGATTTTGAATTGTGGTGAATTTCCACTAAATCTTATTCTAAAACCATTTAACAGCAAACCCACTTCATCAATGATTGGTGAAATGCTCTTTGGTAAATCTGGGTCAGGGTTTGAAAAATAACGTTTTATATCATCTAATGTCTTAATACCACCATATTCAATCGGTGGATCTTTATGAGGTGAAGGTTCTATAGCGAGTCTCTTTTTAATATCTTCTTGACTTTTTAATATTGGTTGAAATAGTCTGTAGATTTTCCGTTAATCCCAGTTGTTGTAATATGTTATTTTCAACTTGGGTCTTTATTTTATTCTTAGCTTTGATATATTCTCTATTTCCATTTAAAATATTATTCCAATCCGTCATTTTTTAAAAAAAAATAAAATTAACATATGTCTGTCATAACTCTTTCTCCCGCAGGTTTTCTAGTATTAACAAATACATATCCATGATCATCCGGGTTTCTCCATTGAGTTTTACAAACCTTTTTAAACGTGTCTCTGTCCATTCCGTGATTTATCGACTGAATGATTTGAGATAAATCTTTGTCGTTTAATTCGAATAATAAAAAACAATTTGCGTTCTTTCTGATAAACATGGCGTCCATTCCGTAGAAAGATTGGGATTGATATATGCAGTGACAATTGTGATGTCTTCCTTTCGTGAAGAATTCTTGTTGAACGGTTTGACTTTTTTGTGTCACGCAGTCGTCAAAGACAATCAAGTTCTTTCGGTGGTTGTCGATTTTAGACAAGTCTAAATCGTTGACATTTTTAGTCAGAAACACTTTGACGTCGGTCGGTTTCAGAGAAGGATTCTTTTCTTTGATAAAGCCGTCTGACGTCGGTCGGTTTCAGAGAAGTATTCTTTTCTTTGATAAAGCCGTCTAAAATGTCTTTTATTTCCGCATTCTCTTGCAAGTCTTAGTTGCTTTCGTAGTTGTGAAAAATGTCTTGAACTTCTTCTTTCGAGACGTATTTCAAAGCTTTGAGAAACTGATAATAGGATTGTTCGGGAGTAGTCGTGTAAATATACAGAGACTTGAAATCTAAAAGGTTGGGTGTTGTCAACCTGTTAAAAGTGAGGTAAGTCTTTCCACAACCCGAAGATCCGCAAATGCACATGAGCATGGTGTTGCTAGGAAATATGTCCGAATGTTTGAATTTCTTGCCCATTTTTATTTATTACATTTTCGTACCAAAAATCACCCCGTTGCCTTTATACTTTGAAAGAAAGATTCCCTCGCCCGAACGTATGTTTTTAAAAAATATGGCGTTGCCCTTGTGTTTGACTTTTATTTCTCCGGTGTCGATATTATCTATTAATTTGCTTAATCCCTCTTTAACGGTTTTCTTGGTTTCTTCGCCAAATCTTTGTCCGAATTCTTTAACCGTCCCTAAAATATCTCCTACTCCCGAACCTCCTCGGGCTTCTCTTTCCATTGCCAAATTGTGTCTACGTGCTTCGGCGTTTGCAGCGGCTTCAGCTTTCTTATCGTTGACAGTTTTGGCTATCCCAGCAGTCCCACCAGCAGTTGCTCCTGCTGCAGCTAAACCAGCAAAGATTAACGGTAAGAAAGGTAAAAATCCACCTTTTTTAGTTAAATTCTGATCAATTCTGTCCAAGTCTATATCATGCACTTTTTTACCGTTGTAAGTTATTAGAGTCGGCGAAATCGTTTCCATAGCTTCTATTATTTTCATAACTAAAGTTTCTGGTTTCATTTTTAAAGGGTGTTTTTTTATTCAATTCTTATCATTCTATCTGATATTTTAATCAAATGTTTTGCTTCTTCCAGCAATAAACAGTAGCCGGTCACATCTTGTGTTTTATCGATGTGAATATTTATGTTTACCCCTGTTTTGAAAAGATCTTCTTGATGAGCTGACAGATCGAAACAAAAGATTGGATGATTGAGTGAAAAATCTGTGTATTCAAACTGAGGAGTATTTCCAAACAATTCGCACATGTTTTTATAGTTTCTGTACAATTCGTTGCAATCTTGTTTGGAAGGATCAATTGTCAAAGGTTGATTGGGATAATTTCGTTGTTCAATCTGACTTGAACTTTGCGAATGATGGGATCTTGAGTATGGTTCAATGCCACTCTGAAAATGTTGTTGTTGTTTGTCTGAGAGTCTGGTAAGTTTTTGAAACCGACCATTAGATATATCGCTGGTTTGACGGTGTTGGTGATTGGCCACGTGGTGGATTCTCCCGTTAAAGTCATGCTACCTACCGTGTTACGACGAAGAAAAGCAATTTTGATGTCTTTGGTTAAAGAGTTGAATATTCTCGTTTCCACTTCTACGGAAGGTATGATTACCGGTATGTAAAGTTGGATATTCGTTATTTCCAATTTTGCGTCAGAATTGTTTTCACCAAAGAATATCTTGTTGTCGTTGATTTCTCTTTGCAAATGAATTTTATACGGCAAACCTATGGAAACCTTTCTGTGTTCCAAGAGACCAAATAAAGGATACAACTTCCAATTTACGTAATTACCCCATCTGTTGTTCTCGACAACATTGTTGTATTGAAGCGCTCGTTTTTCAAATCCGTGATTTACTCCGCGAGTCACTCTTTCCAGTGTGTTTCTAGCAACTACCCTTATCCTAGCAAGGTCTGCGTCATTTGCTACAGTTCTGGCCGGTTCTTTTAAAACTTCTCCGTCACCGACATCGGGAATCCATCCCGAAACTGAATCGTAGTTTTTGGGATACAGAACCGTTTTCAACATTTGGGGTGTTTTATGGTCTCTATCGGATTTGAACCAGCTTCCAAAACCATTTCGCTGAATAAAGACGGAAAGAAGTTGTTTTCTAAAGTCGTGTTGGTTTGTGGAACTCGATTCTTTAATTTCAAAGGTAACTCTTCCTCCGTCGTTTATTTGGGTCTTTGTCCCTACCGATGGTGAGATGATTACGTAATCCTCTTTCTTCTTGTTAAACGAATATTGAATCGGATCACACAATTGAAAGATTGGATCCAATCTGTAATATTTGCTTGCCATTTTTATCCAATGATTTTAAACCCTTTTCCTTGTTTTTCTAGGGCTTGTCGTTCTAGTCTCTTGTTTCTTAGTTCTCTTATTAGCTGCAGTTCTTTAAGTTCGTCAGATATTTTCACTGCATCGCTAATATTTACTCCTGCTTTTGCCACAGATCCAAGAGCTTGCGCTTCTGAGGAAATGAGGGATTTGTTGTTTGAGACAAAGTTGGCCACTTTGGGGATGAGAGATGATAGCGCAGAAAAGAAACCGTCTCCTTCGAATTGTTTTTGTTCGTGTTTTAAAATTAAAGACATCTTATTTTTTAATGCGGTTATTTTATACTGTATTATTTTAGTGAATCTTGTGTGGTTTGGGTAATTTATATGGAGTCTGCTATAATACAGCTTGAGGAGTCTGTTATAATACATTTTAGCAGCTTGGGGAGTCTGTTATAATACAGTTTGGGGGAGTCTGTTATAATACATTTTAACAGTTGTGTCTTTTCGGATATGACGCATTGAAAAAGCTGCGCATGCGCAGAAGTGAAATGCGTCATATCCGAAAAGACATACTACTTAGACCTAATATCATGATGAATAACATCCCCATGTTCGATGTAGGTGTTTTTCTTCTGCATCAGAGTCTAAATGCAGTTACTACTGTCAAGTTACATTTCTCCATCTATCTTCTTCCACGTCTCTCCAAGTATCTTCATATGGGTAACAATTTCATATAAATTAAGACTGATATCGATAAGAAAGCGCAATTCCTACCGCTGCAATATAGTCGTCATTGACAAAGCTCACTTTTGTGACGTCGGATGTCTATTTGTAGAATAACCGGATGTTAGCCTGCTGGCTAATTAGAGTTTCCCAGGCAGGTGGAAAAGGACATTGTCTTTTCAATCTATGCGACCTAACCTAATGCATATGCTGTAACTGCGTCCTATACGCTCTACAATCGCTCTACTTGCGCCTATCCACTTGATCTGATGCGATCTCAACACGACCAAGGCTCGTTCTGTTCGTGCAATCTTTGACACGGCGATCTATACGGATGACTGGTTTCAGAGTTATTGCCCTTGACACGCATTAAATTTGGCTTGTAGGCACGATAAAGGCTACAGTTTTTTTATTCTATCTTGACGAAACTAGCTATTCATATATATACTTAATCAAGAGAGAAATTGGTAATAATCGAATGAACTGTTTCAGAGTTATTGCCCTTGTGCTTAAAGCGATGAGACATTTTTTTTATTTGAATTTGATGATAATTTGATGAACTGTTTTTCAGGTTTTGTCTCAACTTATAAATATTTTTAAGATTATTTGAAAATTCATTATAAAGCCACTGAAGACATGTTATCATTTCTGACAGCTTGTAGTGGGCGTATGTTAACTTGCCTGGCATGCTATCTTTTTATTGACCATCGATCAATTTGTATTTGTGAGATAATGATAAAATTATTTCTTTCCAGGAACGAATCGATTGACTAATAAATCAAAAAAACCTCCACAAAGTCCACAAAGTGTTCTGTAAATAACAGCTTGTTTGGGGACAAAGTATCAGTAAATAAATTTTTTTAATGATGTAGAGGGCTGAAAGAACTCGAGCTCCTGATTAATAGACGTTGTTGATGAAATATTGTGTTTGTTAGTGATAAATCGTTAAAATCAATATAGGCTTATCGGAACCATGGCAATACCTACTACGGGGTTCACTGGTATTTTTTTAAGTTTAAGGAACCATTAACCCTTATTCTGAACCAAGACATGCATTGATGAAATATATTCGATTATTCGTAAACAGAATCGCTCATTGCCATCCCATTGTTCTGGCTGGATTCTACATCTCATAAATCCCCGGGGATACTATACATAGAAACCCTCATATATAATAACCTGGGTGAACTTATTCCAGAAGCCCTTGTAGAATATATAGTCTAGCTCAATGGTCGTCGACTGAATTGACCACGTTTGTAGATACGAGTTGCACCCCTTTGCAAGAAAATGTTGGAATTATAAACAAGAGATTACGTTCTTTAACTCCAGTGGTGCAAGTTGTGTTCGAGCGGTGCGTTTTGTCATATATTCGTATTGTTTATTAGGTTTCGTAATGCTAAAGACACATACATACATACATTCGTGGTCAGGTGAGGCGATGCGATGCGTTCATTTCACCGCAGCGTTTCACTGGATCGAAACAAACAAGGGTATGCATTTGACATGACACATACATGCTAATTTTAAATCTGTTTGGTTGGATATTAGAATCCTGAAAGCGTCTAGTTTTTCGGAGAGCAATTCGATTTTAACGAGGGAAAACTTACATTCCCCGATTCGTACCGTATCGTTATGAGTGCTCAATTGAATTGAAAGGAGCGAAACTTTCCCAGTGTTACAAATAGTAAGTCTAGCTCACTGGTTAATGAACTTCTAAAGGCACGAGTTGCGCCCCTTATTTAATTATTAAGAATTGTTTGTTTTTTCAAACAAAAAACTCAGCAAATGAGTCCTTGTCAGTTTATAAGTCAGATAAAACCCTTTCCCTCTGGATGTGGGATTTTATATATAAAACTCTTTCCCTCTGGATGTGGGATTTTATATATAAAACTCTTTCCCTCTGCCTTGTTTATCCTATACTTAAAATATACAAAACCACCTCCCAAATCAGTTCATAAATTTCCTCAGCCATCTTGCAACCATTACTAATAACAACAGTTCGCTTGATTTATCCATTAAGTACAATTACATCACAATCTTAGTTGATGATAAATTAATCAATTGGCACATCCGTGTATAATTTTACAGATATCAATACAGATCACAAGATCATTTAGGAAATGAAATGAATGGAGTTTTACGTCTTACTTTTCTGCACCCTGTGGGCTAATGAAGACGGACAACGCCATGCAATGAGGGAAATTTTGCCAGGACATTGGCTCTTTTTCGATTTCCAACTGTCGAGGCGTCTTAAGCGTGCACAGCCTGTAGCCGGCTAATTGTCCCATTCGAACGACTAGAGGGTTTTTTCAAATCAGCCCCTCCTCTTACCAGTATAACTAACAGGGGGAAACCGGGTTGAAAAATCCGAAGGTATTATCTCGATATATGCTGGGATTGAACCCTTGACTTGTGTAAAATTGATGTAAAAGAAACTTATTTATAATATGATAACTAAAGAAACATGAACAAATTACTAATTTAAAGATCCCCGAGCAAATATTCTATTTTCATTGGATCTTTTTTTTTCACATTAAAGTTCGATAAGATTTCGTAAAACCATTCATCACCATCATATGTAGAACATGTATGTTATATTTTCAATCTGGATCGTACATGATTGTTTGATAAATATTAATCCAATCTTTTGAAATCAAGTTTTTATCTCGATCCAACAAGTTAGTTTTTTTGTTTTTATTTTTCCAATTAAAAAAAGCCTCCTTTCTAATATCGTCTAATATTTTCAGATTATAAATGATTTGACATCATTATTAGGCTATCAAACTATATGTGTTTGTTGGTAAGGAAATCGACTGTCGTCTTTTGAATATTGTCAAATCACATTGGCAACCATCTTGATTTTCAAAATTTTCTTGTGGTGGTCTCACAGTATTTATAGAAATAAACCTTAAATTCGCCAGGAAATCTCAGGAAATCGCGTTTCAGGGAGTCCAATTTTCTAGAGGAGGTCCCCAGACTTCAGAGAATCATGTCCTCGGCAGCAATAAAGATAGCAATAACTCTATAGAGAGCACCACTGTAATGCGTAACAATTCACAAAGTTTTTTGGGAGGGAAGGGGGTACCTAAACTTCTATCCATCATGACTACTGTCTCTTTATACCTTTATTTTTAGTTTATTTTATGTTTCTCTAATGGTATACCAGCTATACCGGAATGCACTACCGACAAACACGACCGTCAACAAAAACACCTCTTCAATGGAGATAGCGTGCTGGGTGTCTGTCCATGTATATATGAAACGACGCCTGATAGCACTTTTTATTGTAGGCTTACTTTCTAGACACCTGATAGCACTTTTTATTATGAAATACTTACTCACTTATGATCGATATACTTCCTCATATGAAAAGTTCATTGGCTGATACACATATTTCGCCAAAATGTAATTCTTGATTTCTTGATTTCGTTTAGCGGTTTATTTATTATCAGTAGAATTCTGCATTTAAAATTGTAAAGAAAAAGACTAAAACACAAGCTAATTGTTGACAACTAAAACCATGAGATGATCCCATTTAAAAAAAAATATCGATTCAAAACAAAAAGGAACCAAACAACTATTAAATCTTTTTATAATTCTGTAACATTATGTTTTTTTAGTAGGAGTTAAATTAAAGGGACAGGTGCGACATTTTAGGTGGATGATTTGAGTCTTAAAAAAATGTAAAAAATTTTCAGGAATACTTGAAACGAAAGAAAATCGCATAATTCCTTTAAAAATATCTCAAACTAGGTATTTTACCCACTATTTCTATATTTCTATATATCGCAGAGTATCTTAAAATTGACGTTTCGTCATTTTAAAATTCAAACGTGGATAATTCTGGACACACGTGGATTTGAAAGCTTAACTTTCGAACACTATTATTGATTGGCTTAGCTAAAAAAAAATTCTGTTTCTGAGACTACAGTAAAATTGGGCAAAAAAAATGGCGCAGCTCTCCCTTTAAGATAGCTTACATAATGCAACAATACCTTAATTATCAAATTGACAGCGCAAAATGGATGATTCATCTTTGAAACAAAAGGAGGAAAAATACGATCTTTTAAGGAAAATATAATTTGTTTTCTGATTTTTCATGTTGCCAAATTTCATGAATTAAGATTGTGCATGAAACCACCCACGTCACTTGACTAAATGGTTAGGTATACCGGGTACATTCTGATTAGAAAATAACATATAGATACTACATAAGCATCGTATCACAAATACGGGTTTTGACCTGGTCTTATTAACCCGAAATCGAAATATTTCAATACTTTAAAGGTGTATGCCGCTTTTTATACGCCCACACGTAAGATGGACGTATATTGTAATCACCCCGTCGGTCCGTCCGTCCGTCCGCCCGTTCACATTTGGCTCGTGCTCACTCTACAGGCTACAGTTCTTAATGGATTCTTTTGATTTTTATTTTGCATGTCAATATCATTATGAAGATGATCCCTATTGATTTTCGTGATGATCGGATAATTTTTCACCGAAATATCGTGTCTGACCTGAGTTTTTACTCTATTAGCTATATCGTGCAACTCGTGCTCACTCTACAGGCTACAATTGTTTACAGATTCTTTTGATTTTTATTTTGTATGTCAATGTCATTATGAAGATGATCCCTATCGATTTTCGCGATGATCGGATAATATTTCACCGAAATATCGTGTCTGAATTGACGTTTCACTCTATTAGCTATATTGTGCAACCATGTGCTCAATCCACAGGCGACAATTTTTTACAGATTCTTTTGATTTTTATTTTGTGTGTCAATGTCATTATGAAGATGGTTTATATTTGTATTTGGGTTATTGATATTGATTTTAAAAAATTTTGTGGAATTATTCAGCATGAATAATTTCTTCAATATGAGAAAATTCGTACTTTAGTCACTAAAGACTGTTTCATTATTTCTGACAGCTACCAGAGGGCGTATGTTACCTTGCAACGCAAGCTATCTTTTAAAATTCTTTTTATTATGGAAAGCGCTGTAAATTATAACTGAAAATAATTCTAAAGTATGCTGTTTATATCTATTTATCTTCTTTATATTTATTTATAGTGGTATTTATTTATAATTTATTTATAGTGGTATTTATTTATAATGGTCTTTATTTATAGTGGTATTTATTTATAGTGGTATTTATAGTGGTATTTATTTATAATGGTCTTTATTTATAGTGGTATTTATTTATAGTGGTATTTATAGTGGTATTTATTTATAATTTATTTATAGTGGTATTTATTTATAATTTATTTATAGTGGTATTTATTTATAATGGTCTTTATTTATAGTGGTATTTATTTATAGTGGTATTTATAGTGGTATTTATTTATAATTTAATTATAGTGGTATTTATTTATAATTTATTTATAGTGGTATTTATTTATAATGGTCTTTATTTATAGTGGTATTTATTTATAGTGGTATTTATAGTGGTATTTATTTATAGTGGTATTTAATTATAGTAGCCTTTATTAATAGTGGTATTTATTTATAGTGGCCTTTATTAATAGTGGTATTTATAGTGGTATTTATTAATAGTGGTATTTATTTATAGTGGTATTTATTTATAGTTGTATTTATAGTGGTCTTTATTAATAGTGGTATTTATTTATAGTGGTATTTATTTATAGTGGTATTTATAGTGGTCTTTATTAATAGTGGTATATATTTATAGTGGTCTTTATAGTGGTCTTTATTTATAGTGGTATTTATTTATAGTGGTCTTTATTTATAGTGGTATTTATTTATAGTGGAATTTATTTATAGTGGTATTTATAGTGGTCGTTATTAATAGTGGTATTTATTTATAGTGGTCTTTATAGTAGTCTTTATTTATAGTGCTATTTATTAATAGTGGTATTTATTTATAGTGGTATTTATTAATAGTTGTATTTATAGTGGTCTTTATTAATAGTGGTATTTATTTATAGTGGTCTTTATTTATAGTGGTCTTTATAGTGGTATTTATAGTGGTATTTATTTATAGTGGTCTTTAGAGTAGTCTTTATTTATAGTGGTATTTATTTATAATGGTATTTATTTATAGTAGTATTTATTTATAGTGGTCTTTATTTATAGTGGTTTATGATTCGATTACGTCTGAAAAGCATTAATAATAATAATAACAATAATATTAATAATAATAATGTTTATTCTGTAATACCCAAGGCTATTTAGATACCAATAGATACGAATACAAATAGATAAACTAGAGCCACTGGTGGCACAGAGTGGGACTTTGCAAATGTAGCAAATTACAAAAGACCCCGAAAAAAACGACCTTCCACGATAATTAGATCATGTGCAAGAACAGTCTAAAGTTGAGAAATTTTCATTTTTTAGAAGATTCTAATACTGGAAGTAGACGTCAGACCTCACAAATGAAAGTATCAGCAGATAGCCAAGGTCAATGACCTTTGATCTTGTAAAGGAGAAGGTCTAAAAAGGTCAAGATCAAGAGGTATACGTCATCAAAATCTCTAATTGCACACGACTATAAAACCGGAAGTTGACATAAGACGGCAAATATAATAGTATAAATAGATAGCCAATGCCAATGACGTTTGTGCCACGCCCACCTCAATCGTTTTTGCATAGGTTAATTGATATTCAAAATGTTATGTCGTGTTCCAAATTTCAAGCTTCTACATCATACAGGTCAAAACATATAGGTCAACAAAAGTCAACAAAGGTCAAAATCGAAAAATGAAAATATCCAAATGTAAAAAACCTGTTCCTTTTTTGGAACTATAAAGCTGAAACGACTGAGCTGTTAACACAAACTGGCCAAAAGGATGAGGTAATTGTGTGCAAAGGCCCTTTTTGAACAAACGCATCCTATGCGAGGTATGCCCCTGCCTCTAAATGTATACAATTAGTAATTCAACCCAGATGTGCCACGCCCAGATAAGTTTTTTTGTCATAGGTGAATTCATATTCAAAGTGTCTAGTTATATTCCAAATATCAAGGTTCTACATCAAATAGATCATAAGATATACATACACCAAGCTCAAAAAGTCGCAAATATTGTAAAAAAAACCCTCAAATTTGAAAAAATAATTTGAAAATTTCAATTTTGCTTTAAAAAAACGATTGTTATATATCTATGTAAAGTGCATGAGAAGCACATTAGGAAACCGAAAAGATTTACTCTCTAGGTTAATTAGGTCACGTGCTAGAGCAGTCCAAAGTTGCGAATTTGGCTTTTTACGGATAGCTATAAAACCGGAAGTACATGTCGGAGGTCAAAGGTCAAAGTATCAAATGATAACCCTATGAAGGTCAAGGTCATCAAAGATCAAGATCACAAGAAATAAGCCTTCGAACTTTGAAAAAATTCAATCGGAAATTGCAAAAATGCAAAAGCGAAATTCAAAATTCGGCTCACAATGTTTTGTAGACTTTCGACAGCAGATTACATCGACACCAAAATTACGCAGATTTAGTTTATCCCTAAGGACTTATTTCGATTTTAAGAAAATCAAGATGGCGGCCAAAGTATCACTTCCAGTTTGGTTTTTATATTCTTCGTTTTTTTGTATTAGCATTTACTTACGACCTGCATAAATTCCGTTGACCTATTTCATTTACACCGGAAGTTATTCGACCGGAAGTAGATTGTACTTTCAATTGATTCCACCTTCAAAACCGGAAGTGACGTCAAAACTCTGACTGTATCATATCAATGACTTTATTGGTGTCTCT
>NW_008708916.1:35436-36782 GCF_000327385.1 Lottia gigantea
GAAATATTCAACTTATACCCAAATCCATCACAAACTGTGCCATCACAAGTTAAAAATCATTTGTAAGAATAACGGCAATAACTTGTATTTTATATTTCAAAAGGTTTAGTTTTGATTGTGATCAATTTCATCAAGTTGTCAAATTTGTTTTAGACTTCTGCTTTGTAGAATAAAAATTACGTGTTGTACAAGATTTTTTATCAGATATCCTTGGGTGATTTCAATAAGTCTGTCATGAATTGTGTATTTGCAGATTATATTCAAAAATATAGGCAATAATTCATACTACATATTTTTCGATTTCCCTGATTTTTCTATAGGGTTTATCCTTAGGTGAATACGAACACTCATACCAAGTTTCATCAAAATCTGTCAAGAATTGTGCCTTCTAGAGTGTTTACGAGCTAAAAATTGAACGGTTTGCAAGAACAAGGGCAATAATTCATACTAAATATTTTTCCTATAGTAGCCTACTTATCCAGCAACTCAATTCAATCTTCCAAGAAACAAAACCTTTCCCCCATGACCCATTTTTAATTTCATTTTTGTATCAGCACAATTGGTGAAAATGAAATGAATAAGCAAACCTTTTCTCTTGAATGACATTTATAAAATGAAATCAGATAAACTGCTGCATCTTGGGATGTCACATGACTAAGCTATGATTGGATATCTTTCTTGGATTTTCCACTTGGTCTATTTATAGTATCTTATGATGCTGTACATGTATGGTGGCTGGTTAGGGACATGTTAAATGATTAAATTAAATTTTCTTATTTGTTAACCAAAATAGTTTCTCAGGAAAATAATGACATCTATTGTAAATTGTGATTATGAACAAAAATATTGTGACTTGTAGAGTCTGTCAAGAATTGTGCCTCCTAGAGTGTTTACGAGCTAAAAATTGAACGCGTTTTCAAGAACAAGGGCAATAATTCATACTACATATTTTTCGATTTCCCTGATTTTTCTATAGGGTTTATCCTTGGGTGAATACGAACACTCATACCAAGTTTCATCAAAATCTGTCAAGAATTGTGCCTACTGGAGTGTTTACGAGCTAAAAATTGAACGGTTTGCAAGAACAAGGGCAATAATTCATACTAAATATTTTTCGATTTCGCTGATTTTCAAAAGGGTTTATCCTTGGGTGATTACAAACACTCATACGAAGTTTCGTTAAAATCCATCAAGAATTGTGCCCTGTAGAGTGATTACGAGCTAAAAATTGAACGTGTTTTCAAGAACAAGGGCAATAATTCATACTAAATATTTTTTGATTTCGCTGATTTTTCATAGGGTTCATCCTTGGGTGATTACGAACACTCATAACAAGTTCCGTTAAA
>NW_008708916.1:36832-46088 GCF_000327385.1 Lottia gigantea
TAAAGTGCTATATCTTGGGTTCCTAATAGAGATATGGCAATAATTGTTTCGATTTTGTAATGTAGAGAATCTCAGNCTTTCCAAAGATATATAACATGCATACCTTACATGCAAATTCAAAACTCCATTCACTTAACATGGGGTTATTATTAGATAAATCGGCTAATTAGATTAACCTGGCTGTCAACCCCAACAGAAATCAAATTTTAAGTTGTTTTAAAGATACCCTCCCTATTATATTTCTTAAAGATGATCTTTGTCCAGTTATGGTATAAGATAGCTTGTCAGGCAAGGTAATATACGCCCACTGATAGCTTTGTTTGAAATTGAATATTTGTTAGAAAATAGCAAACATAGACACCAGGAAATATTCAACTTATACCCAAATCCATCACAAACTGTGCCATCACAAGTTAAAAATCATTTGTAAGAATAACGGCAATAACTTGTATTTTATATTTCAAAAGGTTTAGTTTTGATTGTGATCAATTTCATCAAGTTGTCAAATTTGTTTTAGACTTCTGCTTTGTAGAATAAAAATTACGTGTTGTACAAGATTTTTTATCAGATTTATCCTTGGGTGATTTCAATAAGTCTGTCATGAATTGTGTATTTGCAGATTATATTCAAAAATATAGGCAATAATTCATACTACATATTTTTCGATTTCCCTGATTTTTCTATAGGGTTTATCCTTGGGTGAATACGAACACTCATACCAAGTTTCATCAAAATCTGTCAAGAATTGTGCCTTCTAGAGTGTTTACGAGCTAAAAATTGAACACGTTTTCAATGACAAGGGCATCGAAGATATCAATTTTGTTATTTCAAACATTGTAGCTGAATGAATTTTTAACCTGTTCATGATCAGTCTACTGTGCAACAATCACAATTAGCGGATATGATACCCCTTTAAATTGAAACACACCATGCTAGTATGTTGGGGTACATTTCGACCCCAGATAAATGCAGTGCTAAAACTGGATTTCAGTGAATAAAATTAAATTGTAATCTACTCCTAAAGCTAGTTATCTTAGGTTAAAGTCAATTTGGCACTAAACCGAAATGTCCCCATGTCAAAATGGCTTCAAAAGTCACAATTAGTCGAAATGACCCCTAAATTTAATCTTTGATTTCAACCAAAATCATTGGTCGAAATGATCCCCCCACCCCCAAAATTTAAAATGTCCCTAGTTTAAAAATATTCTAACTTTGATAATTATAATTAGTAGCTTATCTGAGTGATTATCAAAGACTAACAATAATAGTTTGTAACTTATGTGATGATCAATGAAAGAAAAAAGGCAGTAGTTTATAGCTTATTGCAGTGATGATGTGTATATTTGTTTTGAAATAAATACTGTTTAAACCAAGTCAAATTTTTCCATGACAGCCAAGTATTATATAGAATTGGTTGAAAGTGGGACCGAGTTTCAATACACCTGTAAGAATTGTATTGTACCATACGGAAACTATTAAAAAATCTTAACAACATTTGATCGATAATAAACATTGACACAGTACTTTATTTCAAAGATTAAGGTTAATCTGTTATTAACAAATTAATTCAGATTATTAAATAAATTTATGGATATATTCAATATGAAGAGTACATAATATTTTACCAAGATGAGACCTGTTCAATATAAATACGGGTCAGTTGAGACTGGTGAAATTACCTTGCTGCACTAATAATATGCCAACAACTCTTGATATTTTTTCCCGACAGGATATGCCGTGATACGACCAAAACACCTCTATCTTATTGGTCCCTGATCCAATCCCTCTACACCTATTTCGGCACCGAAATACAAACAACATACTTTCAAAACATTCATATATTATTTATTGTTAAAGTTGTTCAATGAAATAAAAAAAATTATTTGATACCATTTTGACCACTTTGTAAGGGATATTTCAACTAATTTTGGAGCCATTTTGGTTAAAAATTGACTATAACACCTATTGAATCTCGGGGGTCCTGAAGTACCCCAGTAGGTGAAATTTGAGTTTTTTTATACATAATTTTCAAATTATCAATAAATGTTATAACCATATCAAGTTAAGCTAGCTACTTTTGAAATCTTGACCAATGGGTCAATAATTGAATCAAAACAGATGCACTCTGCTCATCCCTAGATCACAACCCGACCCTTATGTAATATTCTAGATTATAGGTTTGGCTTGAAGACAGGATGACTTTCGCATATCGATATAACTATCATCTTGAATAATTGATTTGGTCAACAAGGAGACTTTATAAAGTATTATTTGCAACACCTGCGAATATGTTTCATGTTCTTTTGTTCAAAATTTCCATTATATTATAGGGGTTCCCAAATACCCCAGGTTCTATCCAATGTTATTCAAACGACGTGCTAGCACAAGGGTTAATATTTTTCGATTTCGCTGATTTTCAATAGGGTCTATCCTTGGGTGATAACGAACACTCATACCAAGTTTCGTCAAAATCTGTCAAGAATTGTGCCTTCTCGAGTGTTTACGAGCTAAAAATTGAACGCGTTTGCAAGAACAAGGGCAATAATTCATACTAAATATTTTTCGATTTCGCTGATTTTCAATAGGGTTTATCCTTGGGTGATTACGAACACTCATACCAAGTTTCGTTAAAATCCTTCAAGAATTATGCCTTCTAGAGTGTTTACGAGCTAAAAATTGAACGCGTTTTCCAGAACAAGGGCAATAATTCATACTTAATATTTTTCGATTTCGCTGATTTTCAATAGGGTCTATCCTTAGTTGATAACGAACACTCATACCAAGTTTCGTCAAAATCTGTCAAGAATTGTGCCTTCTAGAGTGTTTACGAGCTAAAAATTGAACGCGTTTGCAAGCACAAGGGCAATAATTCATACTAAATATTTTTCGATTTCGCTGATTTTAATAGGGTTTTATCCTTGGGTGATTACGAACACTCATACCAAGTTTCGTTAAAATCCTTCAAGAATTGTGCCTTCTAGAGTGTTTACGAGTTAAAATTAACAAGGGCAATAATTCATGCTAAATATTTTTCGATTTCGCTGATTTTCAATAGGGTTTATCCTTAGGTGATTGCGAACACACATACTAAGTTTCGTTAAAATCCGTCAAGAATTGTGCCCTGTAGAGTGTTTACGAGCAATTGTGGACGGACGGACCGACGGACGCACGTTTGATACCTTCTGCAATTTTGCGTTGTGCGGCGGTTTTTGTGCGATTTTTTTAGTTGTTCTCACGTATGCTACCTTCTGTGATTTTTTGTCCGAAATGTCATGTGAGTTTCTTTTTTCTTCTGGGACTATTTGTCCAAAGTCTCGAGGGTGCTGTCTTATGTGACTTTTTGTCAGAATATCCATGTGCGTTTATTTTTCTGTGACTTTTTGTTAGAATATCCATGTGCGTTTATTTTTCTGTGACTTTTTGTTAGAATATCCATGTGCGTTTATTTTTCTGTGACTTTTTGTTAGAATATCCATGTGCGTTTATTTTTCTGTGACTTTTTGTCAGAATATCCATGTGCGTTTATTTTTCTGTGACTTTTTGTTAGAATATCCATGTGCGTTTATTTTTCTGTGACTTTTTGTCAGAATATCCATGTGCGTTTATTTTTCTGTGACTTTTTGTTAGAATATCCATGTGCGTTTATTTTTCTGTGACTTTTTGTTAGAATATCCATGTGCGTTTATTTTTCTGTGACTTTTTGTCACTGCATGTGAGTCTCACGGACCATACCTTCTGTGTCTCTTTGTCCGAAAATTTATGGGAGGTTTTTAATTTCAAAATGCTACCTTCTGTGACATTCTGTCCGATAATGAACTGAGACATTATACTAGAAAAGTCGCATAAAGCAGCAACGACAAGTATTTTCCCTTTGACCACAAGTTAAAATGTTGATGTTATAGATTAGTTTTGTGGGTTTGTAATAGATAATTCTTCACTCGAGTCATTTTGGAACAAAATAGAAAAGTTGCACAAGGTACGGACAAACAAGTATTTCCCCTTAGACCACAAATTTAACTGTCATTCATATTTTCTGGATATTGAAATGCTTGGCTTATTCAAATCTGATTATATCGCCTCTTTCAAGTCCCCTTTCTTGCTTGAATATCTTTCTCTGAACTATTCGAAGCCCCTTCATGTTGTCCATATACTGAAACAATCTATCTTAAGAAATAACTTTATTTCACACGTAATATGTTTTTGGTAACTATCATACCATTGAATTATACATGATTTCGTCACTTGCACATGATCTCATATTACGTGTATGAACATGTTCGAATGTAATAAAAAGCAAAGAACAAAAATGTATTGTGTGACCGAGCCAAGGTTTCTTAATTTTTCATCTCTAAAAAATTTACTGAGATAGCTTTAACTAAGCTTCTGTTATTTAACGAAATTAACATTAAACTTCAAATTTTAAACTCAATAAAAATGTATATTTACTAATGATTGAGATTCGAAATTTTCTTTACAATTTCTGTATAATGTTTCTCTTGAAGTATTGGACTTTTTTTCATAATTATCGTGCATTCCT
Organism: Lottia gigantea; assembly: GCF_000327385.1. Taxonomy (NCBI): domain Eukaryota; kingdom Metazoa; phylum Mollusca; class Gastropoda; family Lottiidae; genus Lottia; species Lottia gigantea. Next base: position 41,370 of record NW_008708916.1, read on the forward strand.
TTTTGCCAGGTGTTGTTTTATTATCAAGGTGGTGTTTGAAATATTTGTGAATCTCTTTAACCCGGTCAGAAGTCCATCTTATTCGCTTACATCTAGACTTCCTTTGTTTTTTAATTTCGGGTTCACTGTCTGATTCTCAGTCACTAACAGGTCGTTTTCTGGCATGTTCATTAAGTTCTATGTTCTGTACATTTGATGTATCAACAGATCCTTCAAGAATTAAATCTGAAATAGCAGTATTAAATGCATGATTACTAACACTGACAATTGATTCAATATGAGATCACAGGATTATCCATTATGGCGACCTACATGTCATCTAGCACTTAATATCTATAATGCTTAAGTTGATCAGCTCTATATTAAACTTAGAAAGCCAATAATTTCATTTTAATCAAACATAAAGCATTTTTAAAAGATAGCTGGAGTCAGTTAAGATGTTACCTTCGAGAGATATATCATCCAGTTTCTTTCCAGCCAATTTGCTTGTGAGGTTCAAATCTTGAACCAGAAGAAGCTTACTTATTTTCACCCTTTCAATAAACCCACTCATTTGCTGGTAATGGTCCTTATGTACACGTTTGGTGTGTCCAAGATGCTTACAAAGCCAATCCATTTGGTTGTTATTCAAATCCATAACCTTAGATAAAGATAAAGATAATCGTTACATCTGTATTGAAAAATAGCAGAAAATCACTTCACATCTGATTCAAACTGCTTTTTACTTTGCAGAGGATGTGCACAAAAGGGGTAAAAATTAAAACCATTTAAAATCTCTTTGTCGAAATAAACAAAAGTAGATTACCTGTGTAAGTGTTGAAGTGTATTTTCGCATTGAAACACTTGTAATGTTTTCTGGGTTTTTAAGATTTAAATCTGAGCATATATTTTTCAATGATTCATAACTTCTAATAGCTCCATTTACTGAAATTTAACAATATACATGTAAATCGACAATTAATATATTTAACTATGAAAATAATGTGATTGCCGATGTAACTTTCCAATGTAGAAAATATATTATGTACATAAAATATATAAAATATATATATCCATGTCTGCTCGACATCATTTCAAGTTTTTGTGTGTCATATAGCACAAATAAAGATGGTGATAAGACAGACATTACTATTTTAGTTTGTTACAAATTAAGATGTGATTAGGCTATTATAATTACTTTTACCTGAATTTGGAAAGAGAAATCTGTTATGTTTGTTTACTCCAGCTTTTTCAGCATTAACTATAAATTCTAAAGGTTTTCTGCAATCATCAGGGATTATAACAGGAACTGGTTTTCCTCGCTGAAAAAAATACTTTTTAATGAAATATTCGCCTATCCAACTTTAAATCTTTACTGAATAGGAAATTTCACAAGTAATTATAGAAAATATAACGATACTTTTTCCTTTAATCAATTTATCTGACACATATCTACACATTATAGCAGATATAGCTTTACCTTTCCACGCACTATCATAAGGTCCTGGGATTCCAAAAGATGTTTTTCTAATAAGGACAATTCCCCAATTAGACTTTGATCCACATCTGACAGTTCTTTCCTTCTTGACAAAAAGCTTCTCAAACTGAAATTATAGTAATACGGGCAACATTAAAAAGTTCATGATTCATACTAGAGAGATAATCATAATTTCTTGTAAATTAACTTGACAATCCTGTAATAATAGCAAAATTTCTAAATTCAAATTAACCCCCGTTTAAGAATGTTAAGAGAGTGACTTAACACATAACGTAATAAAAATAGTTTAGAAACTTCAAACAGAAATTTGTCTTATTTGAATTTCCAATTTGATACATCTCGAGTACAAGGAGGTGACAATTACCTGATGGCATCGATTTCACCAGACCGCCTTTTGTTGTAAGATAAGAGTCTGCATTGCAGGAATTTTATAATATGAAAAAAGTTTTCCTTTGAAGAATTCAAGGAACATGTTGATAGTTCGCTAATGAGATGCTTATTTAGCACTTCAATATCTGACGGTGCTGGAATATCTTTGCTTTTCGTAAATTGTCTCTTCATTAGAACTGTGTACGCCAATTTGGTGACTTTTGTTTTGAATTCAAGTGACATCAGATGTAAAAACGTTTTACAGTCTTTTCTTTCCTTATCGTTTTGTTCTCTGCCTTTAACAACAAAGCTCCACTTAAAATTTGTCAATCTCAGAATGTCATATTTCAGTTTCAAGCAATTTGATGGAGATTTTAATTCATCTTCATCATCAATCAGTGGTATAGCAACTTCTAATGCAGCTTGGGCCATGATATCGAAAAATTCTGGTTTTATAAAATCCCACATAGACATGTGTTTTTCATTACCAGTATCTGCGACCAATTTTCGTAGCTCCACCAACAACCGGGCAGCTAACCGCATTCTTTGGGAGGAATAATGTGCTCTCTTCAGTGGGTTATCGATGTTTTGTCTTAACCAGCATTCACCGAGTGCCACAATCAAAACATCATTTTGTGCAACTTCAGATATAAGATCAACTGTCATTATTGACTGTCAATACTGACTGACCTAAAGCCCATTGTACATCATCCATAAAGCATTGTAATGTATTCAATTTTCCCTTTTTAAGTAACATGTCTGAAAATTGAGAATAATAATTGAAAATGTATTAGTCCAGCTTTCAAAATATGTTCAGGATTTGCTACACCATTAAAGTAAACTAAGCGTTTCTATTTGCATTGCAGTTTTAACATCTCTAAATCATTAAGTAAATTCAAATTTGGTTTTATAGCATAAGTATCCATTTATGTTTAATCTCAGCTTAGAAATAAAATGTTAAATTGTAAATGCTGAACAAAACTGAACGTATAACACCAACAATAATAACATTGTGTGGTTATTTGAATATCGAATGAAACAAATCAGTAACAGTTTGTTATAATAATATCATCTATTACAATGAGCCTACCAATTGCTGCTTGCCGTAATTTCGACATATTTTCATTGAAAGGTACAATTTCTGACAGTTTTACAGTGAACCTGAAAGTAAATTGGTTATCATAATATTTACTGTTGTAATGCAGTTGGAATTTTCATTCCCACCTAAAATATTATCTTTTGAACATTTTTATAGGACGTAGATCATAGAAATGTTACAATTAAGACCATGTATAAAGTATTGGGTATCGGGCATGTAAATGAAAACGAGAACATGTATCAAAATTTAAGACACTAATACTTACACAGAATCATCAGAGTTTATATATACACCGGCGGCAATCTGGCCCTTGTGCATAATCTTTCCGGGCCACATAACTGGCGTACCCTTTATTTTGGCCCAAACAAACATTTTGATGTACTGAAAAAGAGAACTCCAATTCTTGACATAGCACAAAACCCTTACAAAACATTGGCGTCCGAAGGAATTTTTGATTGGTGGAAAGGGGGGGGGGGGGGGGTGTTTGGCTGAGCTCAATTTCACATGGGTAAAAAATTACGCCAAGTTTCGCTCTCCTTTATATAGGGAAAAAAGCCCCCCACCAGGTTTCGACTTGTGTCGGAACGAATTTTTGATGGGGGGATTTTTCATACGAAAAGAAAGACGCCGTGTGATATTCTCCTTTTTTAGGAATAAAGTGGAGGGCTGAGCCCTCACCCAGCCACCCACTGCTTCCGACGTCCATCACATATATAGATAAGTTTACCATTGAGTGATTTTAAAACTGAGGGGGGAGGGGAGGAATGTCTGCAACAAACAAGTTACAAGCCTACTAACGGCAATCTAACAAAAGGATTACTGAGACGTTAAGACGAGACTAATGGAAAAGGCTACCAAAGAAAACAGGTATTACATAATCCTTAATTGTCACAATACTGCATTCCTGCTGAATTGAATTTGTGCCCGCCTATATAAGCGTGTGTGACGTCTTAAATGTAGACGTTTAGGCCTAGAGTTTATGACTTACCGGTTAAACTTGTATATTGGGTGTCCAGTATACAAATATCCCCGTCCACCTGGTATAAATGATTTTTAGAATCTGGACTGTAAAAATAATTCCAATAACAATGGCAATGAGGAGAAAGGAACAGATTGCAAGCAACGTAATAACAGCGATCGAGTCGTTCTCCATCTTGTTTTTTTAGAGGAAAGACGCACAAAAAGTGTCCTTATTTTTATTCACGTGACAACAAACCTTTAAGTAGGCATGCGCCATGTTTATTCCAAGCCAATCTGATTGGATGCTAGAGATAATAGAAGTACCTCATTGGTTAAGAAAAAAAACGTCACATGCGACGTCCAAATATTTTCAAGGATAAAAACTAGAAAGTCAAATGTTGTCCTTAATACGGATCAATATAAGGACAAAAATTCGGACAAAAAATTTTATGCAACTTTCGCATGTGTACGTTTTAACCCCGGAAGAACACATTGGGCATACTTTAAGTTACATATCTTATGCAACTCGACGTACATGCAAAAAAGTTGCACAATGCCTCTCTGGACTCAAAATAAGTTTCAGATGGTAGCATTCGCGGGAACGGACCGACGGAGATGGGTGACGACAATATACGCTCCCCATTTCATGTGGGCGTATAAAAATTAAGCTCTCGGGTGGATTGAATCATGTCATATTGTAGTTTTTAGCTTACGGCAGCATATTGAAGGTATACCTCCACTTAATTTACCAACTTTCTCATTTCTTATCCAATTTTCATCAAACTTGGTATGTATGTGTATAATTATATTCTAA